>NW_009714242.1:245104-264119 GCF_000703405.1 Apaloderma vittatum | reverse complement strand
ATTCCTGTTCAGAAGCTGTCCTCTTTGGCAAGAATGGAGAAGGATTGAGGAAAAAAATAATAAAATCTTTTTTTTCTGTTTACTCTTCGTTACTGTCTCTCTAGTCCATCTAATGAAAAGGTAGTGCTAGTGCTTTGTCAACTGCAGTGACTTGCAGAAGAGGTACTTTTCTGGCAATTAGTCTCTGGACTGATGTCAGGGCCAGCTTGGTTGTTTCTGTGGTTATGTTGCTAGCCGTACCATAGCCGGATGTTTTAAATCTGCTTGGAGGAGCCGAAGTTGTATCTTTGGCTCCAGGGTAGACATATGCAGAGGCAACAGCTCCAGCCTCATGTATCTCACTGTTTTAAAGTAAGTCTGTGGTAGAAAGATGAAAAGTAACAGTTCTTAGAGCTAGAACAATCTATCCAGCTAGTTAAGAGCATTTGTAGAAGCTTCACATGCAGTTCTCCTGAGTGCACACGCCAAGGCTGGCTTGAGACACAAGCAGATCAAACGAGTGTTTGTTTTCCTATGCTGGGGCTAGAAGGAGGACACCAGTGTTGATGAACTGCCTGAAGGGTGATGTGTGCCTTGTGAAACCTTTACATCTGTTGACGCAGGAGGAAGCTATCACCTCATCTGCTGATCTCCATGATCTGCTGCTGTCTATGAGCAGAACTGGTGCATGGTCTCCTGAGATCTCAACAGTGCCTGGGACAGCACAAAGATCTCTGAAGTTAAAATATAAGATGGGGAAGTGAGATATGAGGAAAAGTAAGGCTTGGCTAGAGCCAAGGCATTAAGTTTTTAAAGGGGCTGGGGGAAGAATTCAGTGGGCAGGTTCTGTTGCCAATTTTTTTTTTTTTGAGAAAACTCTACATACAATATAATAACAATTCCCTTCCATAATGCTTCTCTGGCTCAGCAAAATGATCTGGATATTTTTGCTACACTACCTCCTGAAACTCCAGAAGTTGACAAGTTTTGCAGCCTTCAAAAACACCTTTTAGTGCAAATGAGATCTGCAATAAGGTATGTCAAAAACAGAGAGGACTGCAATTATCTGCTTGTATGTAGAGAGTGACACTGAAAGAATGTAGATGTACTCAAAGTAAATGAAGAGGTGGTGTGTTGGAGGGATGACTGCTGAGGAGAGTACCTGCCATGACAACTACAGTAATAAAAAGATTTGTAAAGCCATCTCACTGCCTGCTTTCAAAAATTTCAGCTGCTTTTCCTTATTGTGCTACAGTTTCTAGGTTCCCAGAGGCTGTTCCCTGACCCTCCTGCACCTGCCCGAACTGGCTGCTGTTTTTCCTCAATATAACAGGAATCAGCAGCTCCTTTGTTCATCTGCTGTTTGGTGATTAATCAGAGGAAAACTTGTTCCTGGTGTCTGCCTGATAGTCACTTCCACCTCCTTCACCCTTTGAGCAAGCCCCTCTCCCAATCCAGTGCTGTGGCCTTGCTTTAGGTAACTTAACGGTCTCTCTTTTCTCTGCCTCACTTTCCCTGCTCCTTACATCCTCAGCCACTCCAATATTTTGACTTTCAGGGAAGTTAATTAAACCTTCAGCCTTCGTGCTACTTTAATATTTGCTGGTTTAATTAGATTTTTATGTATGTAGTTTTCTCCATCCAAATGCCAACGTTTGCTGTAGTTTAAACACGGTAGTGTCTGATGCTTAGATTTCCAAACGACTGCAGCATCTTAGGTGTTACAATTTTGTGTAGTGACAAGAGTGGTCCTTTTCTGATATAAACAGTCCTTCATATAACTGTGAAGACAGGGAATTGCATCTTTATACTACAAATGAAGATACATAGCAAATTTAAGAACAAAAAAAATACAATTTGTCCAGTCATGAGTTGTACCTTTATTTGCAGATCTCAAAACACTCCTTTGAGATCCATGATATCACAAGAGATACTTGTGGATTGTATAATGTTTTGGACATAAAAATGTATATTATTGATATCTTATTTGCAGTGAAGCTCTTAATTGGAAACTGTAAAATGTGCCGATAGCATTTTTTCTTACTGCCTGGCTGTATGTTTTGTCTTTTTTTAAATGCTGTTTCAGCATATTCCTGACTAATAAGGGTAGGTGTTTTACATCATTTTAGCAAAGTGGAACATTGGAATTATATGACTGAAAATCCATATTGCCATTTTTCATTTTCATTATTACTCTTTCCTAATTAAGCTATAAATATAAGCTATGCTGATCTGTATGATTATGGCAAGCTTTCTTGCACACTGTAAAGAATGAGAGAGTAGCTGGAAAAAGATTCCAGCTACCTTTGGAAAAATATAAAATTAATCTTTCTGTATGTTTCCTGCCTCTCTTGAACTTGTTCTGAGCTTTTCCATGTACTTCAGCAGAAACTGTCACACTACTGGGTGGTTTTTTTAAGAGTTAGTGTAGGACATACATTTTCCCAGTTACTGTAGCATTGGATGAATATGTTCCTGTCAGGAGCAATAGCAAACAGAAGGAGTTTAAGCACTTCTTCTCACGAGGATGAATACATTATTTATTTGACAAACTTGTGCAAAAATATTAATTTCTTACAAACCTGAAGCAAATTAACACTTGCACAGGTGAGTGAGGCCAAATAAAGGCCTAGGAGCAAGCCTGGAACATGTCAGTTACTGACTGTGTCCAAATGAGTCTTGTGGGATCAACAGCACCCTCACACCAAGCGTGCTGTGACGTTCCTTTGTCTGACTCAGCAGATGTGGGAGGCGTTGGAAGGCAGCAAAGCTGTGGTCACACTGGAGATGTGAGAAAGAGATGAAAACGCTATAGGTAGGAGTTAAGGTGAGGGGAGTGCAGATTGTGTGGATCCTGAGTGAATTGTGCAGGGGAGAGAGCTGAAGGGGTGGAAGCAGGTGGAGTGAAAGAGGGTAGCAGGATGTGGGTAACAATGGATTTAGGGTGGTGATGCTCCCAGGGTGAGGAGGCCGAGAACCAGCTCCTGCCTGCCAATATCGCTTGCTGAGAGTTGTTTGGTCATCACCTTTGGACAGATGTTCTGTTGTTTTAGTAACTTAGCAAACACAAGGATAGATGCCCTAAATATGATCTTGGTGCTCAGTGCCTGTTGCCATCTTTTGCTTCTGCTTTCTGGTTGCTTTCTGCTTTTTTTCTGAAAGGCAGCAGTGTTGGCCTCTTCTCCCTAGTGAATAGTGACAGGACAAGAGGGAATGGGTTCATGTTGCTCCAGGGGAGGTTTAAATTGGATATTAGGAAAAATTTCTCCACCGAAAGGGTAGTGAAGTGTTGGAATGGGTTGTCAAAGGTGGTGGAGTCACCATCCCTGGACATATTTAAAAAACGGCTGGATATGGCACTTCAGGAGACGTTTTAGCGTTGTGGTGGTGTAGAACTGTAGGTTGGACTTAATGATTTTAAGGTCCTTTCCAACCTTGTTGTTTCTACGATTCTATGATTCCTTTTATGGCTGCTGCCTGTATGCATGTTGCTGTCCTGTCTGAAGTTAGGAACCCATTTTCATTTCTGCTGTCACCACAATTTAGTCATATCCACTTTTTAAAAATTGCTGGCCTTAATCATGGAGTGGTTTTAGGTTAAAAACCCATTTGGTGCCTGTGACAAAAAAAAAAAAAAAGAAGAAAAGCTGGTTGTCCCCAAGCCACATATCTGTAAAATTCTCTGTTAAAATAGAGATTAACATGGTTCTTTTCCCTCTACTTACCTTTTACAATGCCACCGCAATGAAGATGTGGTATGATTGAATTCTGCTGACTCCGCAAATCTCATGACCATCTAATGAACACATTTTTCAGACATTCTTCTAAGGAACAGAGAAAACAATATATGCTTTTCTTCCTGCCTATGGTTTCCTGAAATTTGGTAAAATATAAAGGACAAAATCATGTGAGCAGGGCTATGTCAAATCCCTTCTGTTTATTTCATGGGAACAGAGGAAGAAAGGGAAGCAATAAAATTAGTGATCTGAACCAGGAAATAGCTCACTTTGTTATTTAAAAAAGATTGTGTGAGTCACAGGGAGCCATAATTCTGTAAACAGCTGCAGTGATTTCTGTAATGCAGAGAACTAATGAGGAACGGTGAGCCTAACTTGGTTAGAACAACAACGCTGCATTGCAACACACTGTGCTGAGCCCTTTGAAAGTATGAAGAAATGGTCGGGAGTTTCAGGCGATTTTCATCTCCTAAATAATCTTTGGCAAACCCTTTCACTGTACCGCTTCTGTTTCACCATCCATAAGAGGCAGGGTAATAAAAAAGCACATTGAAAGCTACAGATGAAAGTTAGGTGGCAGCATTATTGATCGCATTAAATGTATGTTCTATGCAATGTGGTTCATGATTACAAGTGTAAGTTGTTGTCAAAGCTGCAGAAGGCCTTTGCTCCTCCTGTGTAGATCCTCTGTGCCATTAGGACTGGGAGACAAACCTTCCTATCCCTCTTAGAGAAAAGGTTTGCTACCATCTTACAATGTTACAATCAGAATTTTATGCTGTTTCTTATCCATTTCATATATTTTTTCTTGTTTTTCATTACTCTCATGATTTATCCATTTCATAGTAATAGTGTGATCATAACTATGTAAATTTACAGGCCTCTCTCAGTGTCCTTAAGTTCACTTTTATGTGTGATCAGAAAATATAAGAAAGTGGAAAGAAACCCCACACAAGTTACACTCTGTGGGTAAAGCAGTGTCTTTTATAAGCTTTATTCCTCTTTGATGAAAAGTTCTAGTCATAATTTTTCTGTGTACCTTTTGATTACTAGCATTCAGATTTCTATTTATAATTGAGAATAAGCCCTTCAAATTATATCTTTCTTCCTTCTAATTACAAGGTGATCCTTTTCTTTACAGACTAACCTATATTTGGCTTTTAACTTCATTTGCTAAAATTTAAAGGTCTGTGATTTTTCAGGTTACCAAACTGTTCTGTTGAAACTTCCAAACTGGGCCAGCTACTTTTCTGATAATCATAACATTTCTAAGTCTGGCAGTAACTGAATTAACTCTGTGTTCTTGCCAGTAAAAAAGATGGATTTAAAAGTTATTTTTGAGGACCTATTAAGGGGTCTCTCCCACAGTTCTTTCCAAGATGAAAAGAATTAATATTAATGAAAATTGAAATAGGCTGCCCAGGAAAGTGATGGAGTCACCGTCCGTGGAGGTGTCCAAAAACATGTAAACATGGCACTTTGGGACATGAGTTAGTGGTCATGGTGGTGTTGAGTTTATTTTCGGACTTGGCAATCTTAGCGATCTTTTCAAACTCTAATGATTCCATGATACTGTGAAAATAATGTTCTTGATTTACCAGGGCATACAACGACTGCACCAATTGCATAATGGAGTTTCTTACACTGGATCTTGGTGCATTCCGTTTGTAGGTAAAAAAATCCCAAACAAGCCCAAACCTTTCTTTGTGAGGGAAAACCTCACAAACCCTCAGTTTTTTTCCTGGAGTTGTGGAAGTGACTTAGTTTATGATCAGTGTTCCTAAGGGGCATGTGTGTAAGGGGTTGGCAACCACGAGATCTTATTTTTATTCTGATATAAATATAAATCCATTCTCCCTCATAGAATAAGGTGCAGTGCATTTAAATTTCGTCTGGTATTGGCTGATTGGCACTCCTTCAGGGGGAAAAAAGTATTTCAGCCCTGCACAGAACACTATATGGGGCTAGTTTCCCTAGAGACTCTTGTAGTGTGCTTATTAAGCAGTGTGTTGTGCAGAATATGATGTCTGCATCATAAATCTTCTGATTAACCGGGGTCCAAGTTCTTAAAGGTATTGTTGTGTCACTCCACTAAGCATTACAACACATAGAGAATTGGAATAGTGTCAGGGTTATTGTTTCTTTCAGGATGTTGTGACTTTTCCAAACATTATATCCTCATCCCAACTCCCTACCCAACGTAAGGGACTCAATACAATTACATGAAATATTTAGGTATTGCCAAATTCACCATCTTCTGATGAAAATCTCTATGAACATAAGCACATGTGAAATACTCCACAACATTTCCTGAAATTATACTAATACTATTGCTTTTATCTTGTTTGCTTGTAGAGGCAAAAGCACTTGCCAAAACACATGAGTTTTTTTGTAGATGGTTACAGTTAAAGAAAGTATTGATCCTCTGGTAATTTGTCACTCTCCAAGATTTTTCCATTGCTCTTGAAAATCATCTGGGAGACGTGAATCACTATCTCTTCTTTGCTGGATATAATAGTTCCTAAGTCTCTTTTCTGGTCTGGGACTAAGTGCCTGACAGCAAGGCTCTGTCTCTCAGCTTTATATATGTAATGGATTTAATACCTTATGCATTGAATCAGATACTACATTTTCAAGTGTTTAGTTTGATATTTATGCTCATTCTGTTTTATTTATTACTTTGCAACCTTCTTACAAGTAACTGAAAGTCGTCCCCAGTGCTTGAATTTGGAAATACAGAGGCCACTTAACTAGAGCAGACCTTAATCTGCAATGCCGAAATGTCAGACAGCAGTTGGAGATGCTTAGCGACAGCCTTTCGTTTAGCACAACTTTGCTTCACTTGTTCAGACCGATGACAGAACAGCTCGAGACAATGAGTTTTGCTACCATCCTGTTTTGCTTTGTCTCTCCCATTTGTGTGAAAGGTGGTCGAAATCTCACACAGCATATTGTATCCGATGTGCAGAAAGTAGTTCTTTGGACTGGTATTTAAAGTATCTCATTGTTCTGTTGCATAGTTTTGTTATTGTGCATACTGTGCTACAGATTTTGGGCTTGGACTGTGCTAATGTAGATGAGTTCAAGAATGAGGTATTGCTGAAGTTTGTCCATGCTTTTTGTTTGAATTGTAAATCTGCAAGTTTTACCCCTGTGGCAGTTGTGAAATCTCTGTTGAATATGCACTATGGGTATGCATACGCATAGTATGGGTATGCTATTGCATTACTGGCTATAGTTTCACAAACCCACTGATCCCAACTATGGTGTGTCCCAGGTACATTTTGTAGTTATGGCTGTTTGCGTTCAACCAAAGAAATCACAGATATATTGCAAAATCATTATGGACATGAGTAATACACATGAGGAAATTGCTGATAAACAAACTCCTGTTCAGAGCCCTTTGGCCTCCAAATAAACAGAGACCAATTTCAAAAATCTGAAGGAGGCAAAAGAAGGAAAGACCCTTAAAAAACCTGTACGTTGCCACTGAGTTTCGCATGCTAAATGGGGCAGATTGCTGCATGTTTACAACACCTGTAGAAACTTTTATATAGAGTCTCTGAGAGCTTTTTTCGGTGCTTTAATAAAGTATCAATGTCAGAAGAGTATTGGTGAATCTGTGGATGAGAGGGTGCCCCTAGATAAATGCACTTGGCAAGGCAGTAGAGAGAATTCCTCTAAAAGCATCTTTAAGGACCCAAGAGGAAGGTAGGGAAAAGGAACTGCCTTTAATCTATTGCTGTATAGGTACAGAAAGTTTCAAGTAGCGCTTGCTCCATTGGTCTGGTACTGATCAGAAAGGGAAGAGTTTTGTTACCCGGGCCTGAAGAACAAATAAGTTCAGCAGTTAAAACAGATGCCATGCCAGGACTGACCCTTAGGTCTGCTGCATACACAGCATACTGTGTTACTGCACCCTCTGAAGTCGACCCCATAACTGATCACCTCCAAGCTTTTCTGCTTCTGAGCCATTCCAGGGACTTAGACTTGCTCTGTTGGCTTTGAACGAGGGAATACATGATCAGCCATCTCACTTTCTTCCTCCTGACTTCTGGCCCTTCTGCTCTCTAGTCTGGTACTCTGAAGCCTCTAAGCAGGAAAAGACAGTGGCCCACAGGCTGATTTCTTCAAGGGTGAAAGACACACAAAGAAATGTGTGCCTTGTGACAGAAGCCATCTCCACATGACACTGAGGAGGTGAGCACATGTAGATAGCAGAATTGGAGGCAATATGATATGATAAGATATTAATTATATTATTCTAGAAAGGGAGGAGGAGCTTATGGTGTTTAAACTAATTTAAGGCAACCCCATGGCCAGTTCTTAATATGGACAGACATAAATGATTTAGTGCAACCAAAGACTAAGCTGTGTATTCTTCCTCCTATTTTCTAGCCTTGCTTCTTGGTTCATTTATTCAATACTCTATAATGTGCATCTCTTTTTTTTTATTTAAAAAAAAATATGGCTTCATTTCTTGCATCTGCAGTCTTAACAAAGAGTGAGCTATTGTAATGACTCTATTTATGTATCTTCTACTTTGAAAACAAACCAGAGCAGTCTCTCTGTATCTACTAAGCTCAGAAATATACTCACAGTGTTCCTCCCAGGCTTTGAATGTAACAAGCATAAAATGGCTTCTTTACAGTTGTTTTCTTCCACTCTTTTGGCATTAAGTGTTTGTAAAGTACCACTGGATATTTGTTGTTTCTCCATCTAACTCAGCTTTGAATTCACCTGATCACAGAAACTCCATAGCTTTTGCTACTGTTTCAGCATGATGTTATGTTATTTAGAGAAAAATAAGGTCAAAAAATTTAAATGCAGCTCTTTATTCCTGTGAGAATTTGTCTGTTTGTAAACACACATAGAGACCTGACTGATGCGGTGCCACTGCAATGTAGGTCCTGACCTTAGGTGAACTCTTTTTTGAAACTTGATGAATTTCATCGTTTCCTCCCACCCCAAAAATATTTCTTCAGTGCACTCTCGAGGGTGCCAATGCCTCATTGGCATGTCAGTAGCATCCATACACCAGGGAGTCGAATTCAACCCACCTGATTCTGGACATCATATGGAGTATGAGCAATGGGAAAATAAATAGGTAATGAGAAAAATAAGCACTTCCGATTCCTTCACAGGGAAAGATAAACCATAGCATAGAGGAACCTGTTTCTCTCCAGTATGTAGAAGGCAAACGCTTAAATGCAGCCATCTGCACTGCTAATACTGAAGTTAGGTGATTGTACCTCAGTCCTTTCATCAGCACTTATCCAAATTCATCAATACCTCCCTGATTTATAACTAGATAATGCCTGGCTACAATTTTCAAGCTTCCCTAGTGTTATCACTTTTTGTTTCTTTTTAGAATTATCAGGTTTTTCATTGGAAGGTGTACTGTTCTCATGCAGAAATTTCCCACGTACCAGGAAAGGAAGCAAGGCATAAAATATTTTGGATATTTTATTATTCAAAAAGAACTGGTGTATATTAATTCTCTCTGTCACTAAACAGCCAGTTTTCTTGAAGTGATGTATTTCCTGAGATCTTAAAGTAGCAAAACAAGGATAGGCAGTGAAAGCAGCCACTGCAGAAATTAATATGGAGTTACAATTACACGATGCTGCAGGTTTTTTTAATGCGAGTTCCCTAGTTGATGGTTAAACACAATTGTTTAATACAAAAAAGTTACTGTAGTTTTGAAAACAAATGGCTAAAGTCAATTGTCAGGAAACTCCTGCTCCATTATAAGAGCGCTGCATGTTCTTACAGCTCTGCTTTTTGTCAGTAGCTCTAAAGAGTTGATGACATGCAGAACTGGAGGTTGGTGAAGGTTTCTTTAAACCCTGGATCTAATTGTAAAGGAGGTTGGAAGGACGCAGAGCTGTGAAACGAGCAGGACTGAAATTCTTTCTTTTCAGTTGGACATTTAACGCTTGCAGCCAGTATCTTTGGGCACTTCAGCCTTGTGCAGCAACACAGTCACCACCACAGCTGCTTGCATGCGAACTTTCACGTAGGGGATGATTCAGCTGGTATGATTCAGCTGGTAAAATTACCTTACTTTGAAATTAGGTTGGTACTTAGCATTTAATATTCTTCTCTGTTGCTCTGCAATTAGCTTTTGCTAAAGTAATTTATTATATTTGTAACATTTCTTGAAAATCATAGTAGACATGATTTGAAATGAAGCTAAATATCTTGAACTTTTCCTTATGTTAATTTGAAATGCCAACAGGGCACCAACTGCTGTGAAAATTAATGAATGAGCTACACCAGACTGTCTTTCATTTCATTTGAATGACTTCACAATTAGAGAGCATATGTGACAAACAAACTATTCTCCAACATCATGGATGAGGCTGGAGCAAGAAGCATTTTGCTGTTTGTGGGGCTGCCTGGATAGATTGTGGGTCCTGATTTCTTTGTAAGCATGTTATGGAGTACAGCTCACAAGCGAGAAAACTTCCCTCAGAAAGATATTTTGTTCTCTTAGAGAAACATTTTATAAAAGGTGTGAAATATTATTAATATATAAAAACATATACCACTGAGATAACATTTTTCTTAGCTACTCATATACCTACAGCATTACTAAGAGCGAGGGAAGTTTGTCCGTGTTACTTCTTGGACACTAAATTGCAAAAACTGTATAATGCTACCACAAATCTGAGCTGAATTAATTAATACAAAATAATTTTGTTCAACACTGCGGATCGCACTTTTTACTTGTCCTGAAGAGCTGGGGAAATGATTGGTCTTCACAGTTAAAGCAGACCTGTGCAACAAAATGAATTTCAGGAGAGATTAAGATAAGCCTTCTTGACTCCTAAGAAATGCTTATGAGCCAAAAGAAAATAAACACATACAAATAAGTTATTTTTCAGACAGTGTCAGTCATGTCATCTTCATTAAAGCTTAACTGCAGAACGATCATAAGTGCTGTGTTGAGTGCTTGGACAGCAACTGCCAGAATTCTCTGCCAAAAAAATGCCTTTGCAATTCTGAAATTTGGCTTTTTTTCTTTTTTTTCTTCTTCTTTCAGATTTGACTGTGTTCCTGCCGACAAAGTTTTAATATTTTTTTTTTCATTTAAACATACATTTATATTCCATTATAGTCTTGACATCAACACACACACGCAAGCTCAGTGCTTGCTAAGGTTGGTTTGTTGACTCAGGTGGAAAATTCAGTTCTTCAGTTTTAACTGGAAGTAGTATATACACTTTTTTTCTTCCACCATTTGGAGTCTCCAATAACAAATGAAAGTAAAATCAAATTGTGTGATCAGTAAAACTGTGACACAATGTTCATTCCTAGATAAACGATCAAATAAGCAATTTTACTTGCACCCAGATTAAATAACTGGCACCAAAACCAATGAATTATTTTTTATACTCTGCATTGCAGTCATATAATGAAAAGACTAATTGGATTTGGAGCTGGAAAAATGCCACTGCTGTGCTCCAAAAATTGATACATTGACTAAACCGTGAAATAAAAGTATGGGACAGATGTATTCTGGCTATCATAATGCAAAAGATTCACAATTTCCTCTCTGACTTAGGCTTGATATCTAATGGGGGTAATGGCAATGTTGTACGAATAGGTACAAGCTGCAAACTCTGTTTAATGAAAACAAAGTAGTAGAATGTTTAAAGGCGTCTTTTAGAAGGGGATGTGAAGAGGCTTGTCAACAGCCAGCCCATGACAGAGCGAGAATTTGTGGTAGACTCAGCAGGACACAGAGCTGTTCTGCCTTGGTCAAACCAGGGCAGATGCATTCACTTTGCATCACACAGGGCAATCGTCTCTCTGAGCGTGCTTCTGCTGCATTCAAGGACAGGCAAGGTCGTCTTTTGTGTCATTTTTCATCCCGCTTCTAGATAAGTGGCATCCTTACTCTCTGCTTGTTGTCAGACACCAAAGTGGTTTCAGACATAATTTATGGGTACAATTTATCCATCAAAACACCTGTCAGACTGGGTGCTTAAAAAGTGAGTTTTAGAAGTCTGGAGAGGCACTAGTTGCTGTGGAATTTCAGGAGTGTTTGTTCACAGAGGTTTTGAAGTTGTATTCGATGTGTGCCTCCTGGAAGCAACAACTGCGTCGATTACAGGATGGTGCACCCTTGGTATGTCAGAGTGACGCCGCGGGGATGGGTCAGCGATAGGGAAAGGTGTGTGTATCAAACTGCACTAAGAATTGCTTCGAGTGCTTAAACCTGTTGCTCTGTAGGGTATCATATATACTTAATATTGCTGGATAAATTAATGGGTAGCGCTAACAACGCTAAGGTCGCGGGTTCGATTCCCGTTTGGGCCCCATGTATTGCCTGATCTAGTCGACAGGTGGCATCCCTGGTGGCAGGGAGGCTGGATTAAAATGATCTCTAAGGTCCCTTCTAGCTTAGGCCATTCTATGATTCTATGATCTTACAAAGTTGTTGTGAACGAGATTTGGTAAGATGCTCATAATAGAAATTGTTCGGTCAGAAGTGGGAAGGGATTTAAAAACAGGTTAGACAATTTCACTTTTTGAGATTTCTGTGAAACATCCTGGTCTAATTTTATGTCATCTAGATCATCGCCTTCCTTGATCTCAGGCCAGCAGGTCCCATGTGGGAATGTAGTGGTCAAGTTCCCTGTGTTCATGTTCTGTTCCTCATGCTTTTCTTTTAATGTATACAATTTGCCACTAACGCTATTCTTATTGCTGTGGTTTTCCAAACAAATTGTTTGGGGCTGATACAATTTTATTTTCCCCTCACCAAAATGAAACAAATTCAATTTCCTTTGTTCAACTTCCCTTTGGGTTTTTTTTTTCATTTTTTAAGATAGAAGTTCAAATATTTTATCTGAAAAGTCTGAATGAAAGATTTTGACATTTCTTGCCTTGTTTCTGAAGATTTTTTCGGCTACATGCCTTGGACAGTTTTTCTACAAATTCCGGAACAGTGTACTTGATTTAAAACTGAAATTATAAGATAAAAATCAATGTTTTACTGAATCCAGTTCTGGAGCCCACGGCACAAGAAAGATCTGGACGTGCTGGAGTGTGTCCAGAGAAGGGCCACGAGGATGATCAGAGGGCTGGAGCACCTCTCGTATGAAGACAGACTGAGAGAGTTGGGGCTGTTCAGTCTGGAGAACAGAAGGCTCCGAGGAGACCTTATTGTGGCCTTTCAGTATCTCAAGGGGACTACAAGAAAGCTGGTGACGGCCTTGTTAAGATGTCGGATAAGATAGGACTAGGGGGAATGGATTAAAGCTAGAGATGGATCGGTTCAGATTGCACATTATGAAGAAGTTCTTCACCATGAGGGTGGTCAGATACTGGCACAGGTTGCCCAGAGAAGGGGTGGAAGGCCCATCCCTGGAAGTTTTTAAGACCAGGCTGGATGGGGCTCTGGGCAGCCTGATCCTAGTGGGGAATGTCCCTGCCCATGGCGGGGGGGTTGGAACTAGGTGGACTTTAAGGTCCCTTCCAACCCTGACAACTCTATGATTCTATGATATATCTAACAAAAATTCTATGATATTTATGTCTGCATTGAAATCTATTTTTCAGTAAGCTGCATAAAAACAAACAAAAAAATCAGAACAGAAAAGCTACTAAGACAGGAATTATCATCTCTCCAGTTGGTCAGGAGATGGGAGCTATTGAGGCAGTGCCCGGCAAACATGACGTTTCAATTGATGTCATAGTACGTCGTAGGTAGAGATCTGTCAACACTTCCTTTATTAATCTTGGTGTTCAGGCAGTCACGACTACCAGGCTGAAATTTCATCCACAACCAGTGGTTGTTGTATGAGTTCTCTAAGCTCACAAAATTAGTTCACACTGATTTCTTTCCAAATTTAGAGCTGACAGAGACAAAAGAACAAATATAGGAAATAATAGATTTCTGGCTCCTATGCACACCAGTTTGTGCTCCTGCTCTGAATTCATCAACCTGCTATTTTATATAAGGCTTTTTTCCATCTGTTTAACACATGTTATTTTTACATAAAGACAGGGGCTGCGGTGTTACTTTTTGCTCTGAGATTATCAGGGTGCTCAGAAATGCTCTTAACTATTTTTCTTATCGCTGATTTGCTAGGTCACATTCTGTGCTTTGTGTCTGCACAAGAGTCATATGAAACTAACTAAGAGCAGAATAAACATCTCTGTACTAAGCGAGAGACTGTCTCTTCATCTTAAATTATGATTCCATAAGACTGAAGTGAGGAATTATTTTGGTCTTGCATAATATGAATAATGCATGTAGCACCATTATACATATCCCGCATGTTGTGGAACCAGAATGTACTGTTCTGTTAATAAACATTCATAATGCTCGCTATAACCATTCTGAATGTTTTATTGCCTAAAGAAATTGTGATCTCAAGGACATTCAGAGATGTCGGTATTATTACTATACCCAATTATTGAAACTTAAACTTATAGCTGTATTATCCCCTCTCTCCATTTGACATGGGCAATTAGTCAAAATCTCTGGGTCTTGCAGGTTGTTTCTTTATGTTGGAAAAGGACTTGATTGTTTCTTATACGTGATCTTGTTCAATTTTAAAAACATGCAAAACCTCCTGTTTTTCTGAACACAAGGAGAATCAGACAACAGGAGACCCAGGAATCCTCTGCAATTCTCATCTTTCAATGGTATTGAAACTCAAATCTTTCTCTGCTGTGTCAGTAATGCTCCTAAGGCTGTGGGAGCAACTTTCAAGCTGGTGTCTTCATTTCCTTTGTCTCTATTCCTGCAGTTTCCTTCAATCCCACCTAAGATTTCTGCTTTTCACCTCGTTTCTGGCTATGTCAATACTCGGGAAAAGGCAGTGAAAGTCTCATGGTTGGATGTGAATCCAAATCTTGCCTTGTTCTGGCAGAGGAACTCTGGCCCAACACGGTGCCTCATAAGCTAGATTTGAGAAATACATGGAGTTTAGCCTGCTGATTTGCATAATTAAAGTCAGAGAACAGCTAATTTGTGTATTTAAATGTCTTATGGGCTCTGTCTCAACTCTCGCACATGAAAAAATTTGACAATGAAGAAAATTCAGGCAAATTTGAAATCAGAACTTTTGCTTCCTTTGATAATCAAGAGAAACAGAATAATCTACTCTAGAAGGGGTTAGAGGCTTTTTCCTTTAAAAATATAAGTTTTATGATATTAGATTAAACTAGTCAGATATATTTGATTAAACTGGTCAAATAATTTGTCGTCACTTCTAGAAGAGTCACCTCTTTATCTTTTAGGGTTTGTTTTATTTCTATTTTAAAACTGTGTGCAAGTTAAAGTATGATAGTCAACAAAGTTTATAAGTGAACCTATTTACTAGATTACAGCCTGTCAATGAACTGGATTTTTCAAAGTTGCAACAAATATTTTTCTCGGTGGAAAACATGATGATAATTAACTACCCAGTTATTGTAGCAACACATTTAATAATTTTGTTTGTTTTAAACCATTAGTTCTGGGACATTTATTCTTAACTGTCTAATTACCACTTTATCAGGAAAAGGGGTTGACATTAAAGGGGCCATTTGTGTTGATTCAAAGGTTAATTTAGAAGATAAATCTCCTAGATGGGTATAAGAAGTGGAAAAGGAGCCTTCTACTCTCATCAGTGTAGAAAATGCATGTATTTACATTTCTTCAGATATTACTCTTATCACAGGTTTTAAGTATGAACTGGGCCATTCGATCTTTTACTCTGACCTTGTGTAATAGAGGCTATAGAATTTTATCTTATGTTGAACCTGTTAACTTCAGCTCCATCATCTTACATATTCTACATGTATCTTCAGCCTTGATTTGAAGCCAATGAGACAGGATAAATTAATAGCTTTTTATGGTATCATATTCCAGAAATTAAACAGCCATATAAATACAAATGTATTTTGTTCATTAAACTTATTTACGCTAATCCCCAGACTTTGGTCCTCAGTTTTACTGCTAAACAAGAGAGTTTTTTGCATTCTCCTCCTTCTACCTATTTCTGTTAGATCCATTTTCTACCAGAGCTCTTCTGAGTGCTGCATGGAAGACTGCTGAGAGTGCAGTACATCCCCATGACAATGAGGGATAACTGAAGGTTCAGCATTAATTTTTTTTTTATGGTTACATGTAATTGTTTACCAAGCTGCCTGTCACTCTTGAAGGGCAATATCATTAACTTTAATGTAGATACAAATCCTGACCAAATTTTATCTAGAAAGCTCATCTTGACCCGACATTACAAACATGCTCCCAGGTGAAATACAAATAACAATAAAGTAATATGGGGAAAAAATAGCAACCAGAGGTTTACCTTCCTTAGTTTCTCTAGGTGTAGTCTGTGTAGAATACCACAGATTTGCCACGGCTGTCCAAGGTGTGGTTTAAGCATGGGGATGTAAGACTGATTTTTCCTTTTCATGTGTTGGTTCATTTAATTCATTCTTCAGGTTCACTCTTCTGCTTCCCTTTGGAATCCATGCACAGTTCTCAAAAAAGTGTCCACTTTAAGTTGATTTGTCACCCCTAATGGTCTTGTCAAGCAAGGCTTTTACTGATTTTGGCTTTTATCAGTGGCTATAGCAGACTTGACTGTCTTCCTGAATGCATATTTAACAAGAGACACGGTTTTCTCCTATACTAAGTACCCTCCTAAGTTCTCCTCTTGGTGTTTGTTTTTTTTTTTTTTTATCCCTTGAGTGAGATTTAATCATGTTTTGGGTTCTTTCCCAAACTTTGGTCTTCAGAAAAATAAGTGTCTTTTTGCTGTTGTATTTGCTGTTTCGTTTCGGGGTGGTTTGTTCTGCGGTTTTTGTTTGCTTCTTTGTTTGTTTCTTTGTTTTGTGGGGGGCATTTCAAAAAGGGAAACTACAGTAAAAGTCACTCATATTTGTACTCAGACCTTTATAATTTAACTTTGTTAGACCCAGTGTATTCCTGGCATATCAATTGTTAAAACTTTCACTACTGGTGGTGTTACCTTTTCTTCAATGCTTAAAGTTTTTCTGATTTCAGTCCTTAAAGCAAAAAAAACACAGAAACTCGTATAGTTGCAATTTTGGTCACAGCCTATCTACTGTGGTTCTTGCCGAACATTAACAAAGGCTTATATACCATTTCCCCCATGATTTCCTTCCCAAGCTGCTGCATAGAATTCAAAACTGAGAAGTTTCTAATTAGAAAACTAAATTTAATCCCGACTGTAAACTGAATTTTTCTAGTCAGGAAGCAAATGCTTTCTCTCCATCTCCCTTCAACTTTGTGGATGGTTCTTTCTTAATCTCTCTTTTTTTTTTTTTTTTTGCTGCTTGTCAGGTTTTGTTAAATACTTGCATTTCTATTTTACTAGCAATTCAGAGTAAAAAATGATGAGCATGAAATAGTGGCTGGACCTACGTTGTCCTGATTTAGACAGGACAGGAGGTAATGGTTTGCAAACGTCTACCTGGAGGGTAGATTTAGACCAGATCTAAGGAAGAAATTCTTTACAATGAGGGTGGTGAAACTGGAACATGTTGCCCAGAGAGGTAGTAGATACCCTATCCGTGGAAACATTCAAGGTCGTGTCGGACGCGTCTCTGAGCAACATAATCTGAATAAAGATACCTCTGCTCATTGCAGAAGGATTGGACTAGATGACCTTTAAAGGTCCCTTCCATGCCAAAATATTCTATGATAAAATATAAAACTTACAACAAAAAGCCACATGATGCTATTGGTTTGCACTTTTCTTTGTTTCCAATTTGTAATATTTTTTCCTGAAAAATTAAGATATTTCTATATTCTCAGTTTCTATACCTCCCAGCAAATTTTCTAAAAGCATGTCAATCAAAAAAATAAAAGTAAAGGGTGATGGTATGAGTACAGCATTCACATCTACATTTACTGCAGTTGGTTGCAGTACTAGCTCATAATGAAGTTTAAGATTGGTATTTGTGTAAAGAGAACTAATTTAGTAAGTTGCATTTAAAGATTTAGAGTATTTTATGAAGGTGCAGAAGTCTTTTGCCATATGTTCAAGACTGCTGCATAGATTTGAACTGAGTCTGAATTGAAAAAAATCCTGGAAAAAAAAAAAAGAACAACAAAAAAGCGCTCTGTAAAGAATTAAAGGAGAGATTAAGGATGTGAGGGCTTTGGACTGGTTTTCTTCATAGTCCTTCTGTTCTTAGTGTATAAGTGAGCTGTGCTTGTTTATTCTATGGGCTAGTAAGGCAGCATTTTAAAAGACAAAGAAGAAATGTTGATATTTGGAAAAAAACTACTAAGACTTTGTCAGAGTCAAAATACTGTGTTCTCTAGTTAAAAAGGCCTGTTTATACATATTTGGCTTGGCCTTAGCAGATTTTACAGTACAGTTAGTGTTTTGCAGATTCAATCATTACCTACTCAAAAGCAGGAGACAGATTTTCTTTCTTATTCAGTGAACTGAATGTCAACCTCAAGCCATTCTTCTGGTCCTCACTTTGGAAGAATGCTAATTACTTTCTAATTGCAGCAAGGTGACATCAAATCAATCTCTACTCAGACAAATTTCCATGCCTGTCAGATAATATTGATAAGCTCCTTTAATTCTGCTTAAAAATTACACATTCAAATCTCCTTTAAAATATGGTTTCCATTTGAGGAGAAAAAAGATAATATATTTTGTGTACCTATCTAATTATATTTGGATAACAGTATCTAAAAGAAGACTAATTCCTTTTCTTGTCAAACTAATATCTCTGGAAAAGGTCTTCTCTTTAAAGTTGACGTTTACTTGACAAACAAAACACGAGTGAGAAAAGAAATATCTGAACCTAAAGAAATAATTCTTTCAGAGTTTTCAGTCTTTTTTTAGAGATTTTTTAAAGGGCAATAGAGGTGAGAAAACAGAATGGTACCCACATCAAGGTCAGGGTCCTTTGATGCACAGCTTGTATAAGCATGGGGTGAGGACATTTTCAAAAAAGACAAGGTGAACACCATACCTAGGGGGGAAGGGAGAATGTAATCAGACAGCCTTTACCTGAAGTTTCTAAAGCAAATGCTGAAAGGCAAGGTGATTTCCAGTCAGAGAATACTGATTGGGACTTAAGATATGTCTTTGGTACTCTTTTAGACTTAATGTGGAGAAATTTGCAAATGTGGATTTAGAATTTCTGGATCCAGAGATTTTGAGCCCTGTCTCCATTCAGCTGGCGGGTCCCTACCACAACCATGCTGCTGTGGAACATAGATCTCACTCTGACTTTTGGGTTTTGTTCTGCTGTTGCCAGTCCTTATTTATCTTTCTTCCCAAAGTCTCTTTACTTGC
>NW_009714242.1:217372-245073 GCF_000703405.1 Apaloderma vittatum | reverse complement strand
AACCGCTCTCTTTTTCCCGCATTGGATTATATGAAAAATTTGGGAGAACTCCTTGAAAGCATCACTATTGTTCGTGGGCTTTACATTAAGCTCTTTGTCTTATTTGCTTGCATGATGGCAGAAAGAATTTTTAAGGTGTAAAAGTCTGTGTCTAGAGAGCCTGCCCTTGTATCTTTGAGTAATTGCAATATTTAAAATCATGTACAGTGTGGAGTCATGCAGTGTGGTCCTAGTGTACAATGAACATCTGTTGGGTAGTTTATTCCTCTGGCGTGTTTCCAACTCATGCTGAGACTCTGAGCACAGCTTAAGTCAAACAATTTTTCCAAGTTTTCCAACCAGGTACATTTATGCAGGGAGTGTTAACAAGTGATGAGCATAATAAGCATTTTGTGACTACTGCAGAATATCTCTGTAAATGCTTCCTAGTAGGTTTGTGTGTGAAATTACTGGACACTGGCATGTTTACATTTGTCAGAGTGCCTAGTTCATTAGCAGAAAAGAAAAATCAATACGTTGAGAGGAAAAGGAGAAGGAGAACTGCATAATAATAACATAGATCTAACTGCTAATTTAAAAATGAAGGAGAATTTGCTGGGTTTAGTTTTTATTATGTTAATAAAAATGTATCTCATCCATTTTACTAATTTTTGGAGTCATTCAGCTTCACATAAAGCTCTTAGTTGAGATTTTATGTTCCATCTATGCCTGAAAAATATGCATATTTTATTAGATAATATATGTAACTACTATTAAGCATTCTGGAGAGAACTGGGAGTTGTCCCAATCACTGCAGTAATCTTACTGTTAACAATAACATTTTCGACAATAGTCGGGGATTGAGTTCCCGTGGCAGTTTCTTTTAGTGATTGCTTCAAAGAGTTTGAAACTGAGTGTTTTCAAATAGTAGATAGAAACATTAATTTTGCTGCTGAGCATCAATTCAGTTGTTAGAGTTGTGGCATTACTTCAGTCCTTAAAAATATTTACTGCGCTAGTGTCTGTAATATCACTGGAATTAGGCAGAGTCTTCTGGAGGATTACTGTAAAATATAGTCAGATGTCTTATTTTATATGTTCTTTGTTTGGTGGTTTTGTTGTTTTGGGGTGTTTTTTTCTTAAGAATAAAGAAGTTTTCCTGACTGTGCTAAGGTAAAGGAACATTAACACAGCTGTGCAGTGCCACAATACGGCAACGTGGCCTGCGTCACAAAATGCTGTCCCAACAGTCAAAGGATCAGATTTTCAAAATCTGACTGATTCTTAATTGCTCCATTTCTATTCACTTTGGGATGAACTCCAGTTTTTTTATACACTCAGAAATACCAAGCAGCCACTTTAGCCATGCAAATCCACCACCAGCAGTCCTGAAATGGCCACATGGCTGCCCCCAACCCTCAGCGGTGCCTGACTCCACCGCCTACCTGGTCCTCCAGCACCACAGCGGCTCGCAGCTGTGCGCAGCATTGTGCTATTCCAGCAGTGTCTGACCTTGAGTGGTCATCAGAAAACTTACTCTTTGGCTTTCTGTATAATGTGACCAGAAACACCACTTTGGAGCTTTCCACATAAGGGCAGCAAAAGAGGCTCCGTTTGCTGCTCACAGGTCTGGTAGTCAGGTGCCCTTGGGAGGAGGCATCATCTGACTCACATCCTCGCTCTGGGCACGAGGTGTACAGGAGAGCTGGAGACCTTGTGCTGCTTTCGCCTGCCCTCTGAAAGGGCAACATAGTGATGGCAATTGCAGACATCCTCAGGATGACCATAAAGGCCTTATCTGAAATTTATCATTCTTGGTGACTTGGGCTTTGAACTGGGCCCTTGGAGATACGTGTTACTTTCGGGAAGAAGTAGAGACTTAGAGCTTCACACTGGTGGCTTTAAAGAATTTTAAATAGATAATTTTCCTGGCCTAATCCTTTGATCACCTCTCCCTCTTTGCAAGTCTTCACTCACTTTTCATCAAATGGGATACACATCTTTTTCTTTGAGGTTTTCTTAGGCTACCTTCAGACTAGCAATGATTTCTGACTTGGTTTTGCTTTTTATCTTCAGGGAATTTACGAATAGAGTTGCCAGCTGTCATATTTGTTTTAATCTGATGAATGCGCCGGATATGTGGTTCTTTTATTGTTGGTAGTGATATTTTATTCAAACTATAAATCCTACTCCCAATAATGTCAATTTGTTTTTTGCATGTCTGCATGCAGTCTTGAGACCACATCTCAAGTTACAGCTTCTAATTTCTGTTTGTAATATCTAAACCACTTTGAAATTAAAATATGTTAGTACATATGTGCTTCATTACAAAATGGACTTTCAGGATTTCATTAGCATCTGGTGTGTTGTTTACTGTCTTCTTGTAAAGCTAATTAAGTGTTATGCTGTTATGAACAAATGTATTTTATATTTTCTTAGCAATATAGTAGGCTGCTACAGGAAAGAAGTGAATGATCAAGAGCATAATCGTGTGTTTTCTTTATCTCTTCTGCGATCTAAAATAATAATTATTGTTAATAATAATGATGACAATTGCCAGATGTGTAAGTCTAATTTGCAGATGCAGTGAGCTTATCATAGCTTATAACAACTCCAGAAGAATTCAGTAGTATCTGCAGATGCTCAGCACTTTGAGGCTCAGATCTGTAATGACTATTATTTCCCAATATTAAAATAAGCCAGTGCATAAGCTGGGCTTTTTAATATATAACTTGATTACATTGTCTGTCTACATTACCTACCAACAGCAGTGGTCTACATGTCTGAGCTTTGTTGAATTATGAAAGACTGCACGAGATGAGCCTGGATTTACCTACCCCAACGATTACTGTAGCAGGCTGTACTGAGTTTAAAAGGGTGACTTTAGGATGTGTTGAGTCCCACTGAGATCATCCTGGTGAGTTCTGTCACCTAGATCTGGACTTAAACCATTGTGAAGACACAGAGAGATTTTCAGGTTACATCAGCAAACACATCTCCAGGTCAGTAAGTTGATCCTTCTTCCACAAAATTAAAAACAACTTAGTCTTCAGCTTCATTGGCCTTCTTAGACTAATGTCTTAACCTTTTTTTAGAAGCCATTAGGATTCAGGTAGTCTCTTCTGGCACTTCTTTCTTCTTAAATTTTGAGCTCATACATAAAATCAAGTCTCATTCTAAACTTAGACAACCTTCATCTTATTTACGTTTCCTCACAAAGTTCTTTAATCTGGACTTTTTTCCCTGTTGATATCTTGGGATAATCCCATGTGAAGCTCCTGAATTCTTTCATTTAGCCTTAATATTGATCTACCTGTACTTAATTTCCATAGATTTTGAAATGGATGTAATAACATTACCCTTCTGAGGATACATTCATAAAAGATTATAAATCTCTCTCACAGTAAGAGACTCGTAAGCACATAAAGCAGTCACAAAGATGGGCATGTAACCATTGTACCAAATAGCAATTTTAATGTGCATTTTACATACCCTTTTTAAATGAAGTTATGTACGTCAAATTACGGTAGTGGCTTACTTATGTCTTTAATATAAAATGTCATACCGTTGTTGTTGTTTAACTGAGAAGTAACTAAGTATTTTGGAGTAACTAAGTATTTTGGAAATACCGCCTTTTTGACGGTAAACAATGCACCTTCATTCTGAAATCTGTCAAAACCGGTGTTGCTCAAAGAAACCCCAGTGTGCTGAACCATGTAGTGCCCTAATGAAATGTCAGGCCTGGAACAGCATGAGGCATCTACAATCTTATTGAGTGGTCGCTCCTAGCTAAGGGCTTGATTCAGAGCCCTGGATGAAAAGCTTTTAGATCAGTCTGCTGTGTTATGCAGACCCTATTCTATGATTTCTAATTCGCACTTGTATTTTGCAATCCATGCTGCATCATCTGGCTATTCTTCAGTGGTATTAAAAAATCAAAGCAGCAACAGATGAGCCAGGACAAAGAAGAATTTAAAAACTGCAGAAGTTTCTTGCTGATTGATTGTGTGTCCTTTCTGAAATGCCATCCTCACTGGCATCTGAAGAACCAGCATCAAAGACCAGTACCCTTTTGGCATGTGAGTAAAAGAATATGGGTGAAAAAAGCGCGAAAGAATAGCAGTGTATACAATTCCCTTTGTTCCTTAGCAATATGACAAGGTTATTCCTCACCAGAATTAGTGATTGCAACACAACAGGGGCTCTGGCTGAAAAGTCCTGTGTTCCCTGGAAATTTCTGTAACACATCTCTCAGTAAACAGCACTGAAAACACAAGGTCACAGCCTTCCTGAAGAGCTTTGATGCCATTCTCAGCACTGAGAAATCATGCTGGGCACTTGTTTTAGGAATCTTTTCTAAACATTTGAACAAATCTCGGTGCAAACTATTCCTCAGTAGCTGGGGTTTAACACATGTTTTTAACCAGCTATATTAAACTTAACTTAGTAGCTATATATAGGTTGATTTATTTGTGTTCAGGAATGTAAGTGTTTGCTTACCTGGATGGGCACAAAGGCATCAGGGAAGCAAAAGGTGGAGTTATTCAATAACCTGCCTGGGAAGATTATTTCAACGACTGGTTGTCCTTGTCATGAAATTGTTTCCTCTTGTGTCTAACAGGGATCTCCAAAGGAGTAACTTAGAATCATAGAATGTTTTGAGTTGAAAGGGACATTTTTTTCCATTGAGGCAGTGTCTCTTCATCTTTGCTGTAATTGTGGAGGCTGATGTCTGATTTCAGCTTCAAGCACTGTAAGAATATGTAGTTTATGTATTCTTTCCATAATTCAAATCCATCTCTGAGGATCATATTTTCATACATTTAACCATACAAGCTATAATGTTCTTATTAATTTCTGCATATGGAACTGAACTTACATTTGACAGTCAGCTGTTTTCTTTCCTTTCTGGCATTTTCCAGTGAGTAGACTCCTACAGGAACAACAGTGGGTTTTCTGTGTGGGATGCCACCCTGTCTTTGCCTTTGAGTGCAAGTGCCATCATGATGTAGAGGCAAGTTATCTCAGAGGTTTTAGGAACTTACTGCTTGTGCATCTATTCTGCAAGCTGGGCTCTAAGCCATTCCCCTGGCACTGGAGGCAGGGTGGCAATGTAACAGGTGGGGAAAGGAGTAGTACAGCAGGTTTCTGTGGCACTCCAATAGCCCACTGCTTGCTTACGGTGTTTGGTGTCTTAAACTAGCATCATAGTTTATACGTGTCCAACAGGAGCGTTGTGTTATCTGGGGGTGTTGGAGCTTTCTGATACCACAGGAATGAAGAAGAATCAAGCTCTTAACGAGTCTCGACGTATATCTTAGTCTATTAATCACTTCTAGAGGTAGCTGTACTCCCCTAAAAATCTTTTTAGACTGTTTCTCTAATCAATGGGGAGAGACAGGTGATTCAAAACAACTGTATCGTGCTCCTGATCTCAGTTGTTCTCTGGAGAAGCTTATCTCTCCCCAGAAGTGAACAGGATGTGTGGCGTGTCTCACTAGGCTGAAAAGTCAAAGTTCCTGCCTGCTGCCAGACTCTCTCCCAGCCCCTTTCTGCTCTGTTTTGGTGCTTCCCTCACCAAGCAACCACAGTCGTGCCCTGCTCTGTGCATGATGTCATAGGAAATGCTGTGTTTTGCTCTACAAAACTAAGGCAACTAATTTGTCTTAATTTTATGAGCATATAGTTATTTCACTAATAACAAATGGAAGCATTCTGGTACACGCCAAGCAGATATACTTCTGCAGAACAAGATGACAGCCCAGAAATAGGCGTCTCAAGATACGTGGTGATGCATGTTTGAGACATTATGGTTATAAATGAGCATCTGAAGTGAAAATTAGCAATCTTGTCTAATTTATTAAACCTATATTTAGATTTTACACACACACCTGCTGTTGGATCAATTACTGCTAAACTATGTTCACTGTAGCATCATAAATTCAGTACACTGATTAATTCCAGTCTGCTTGTTAGATGCAATATGAAGCTTTATTGTAAAATCTAGAACACAGATAAACTAGTTGTGATCTCATGTTAGTTACTATATATCTAACATTACAATTTTGCAAAGAATTTAAGAACATCTGCAGTTAGATAGGAACACTCATCTTCATTTCCAAGTATTTCTGAAAAAATTAAGTTCAAAAAGTATTTCAATTACTTTGCACTGACTGCAGAAATTAGTCATATCAATTTTAGTGTATTTGAACTGATTTTGACTTGTTTTGCATCTCTGGTTTTTTTTATTCTCACTTTTCCACTAGACTAGATCAGACTTCTAAGAGAAGCATGTTTCATAATTACTTTTTGCATCTTTTTTCCAAAACATAGCAATTGGTGTTACTGTTTATGTAAAGTAATTTTAGTTGGCAATTTTGTGATGCTTGCCTATTGGGGATATGATTCTAGATTGGATATGTTTACAGATTAGTTTTTCAGACTATATTTCTCTCAGAAAGAAAGAAAAAAAAAACAACCCAAAATTTATAATAATTCTTTGATTTCTCAAGTATACATTTGAGAGTCTCATCTGTCATTTTACTAAAGGATGACTACTTTGGTTTCTGTGCATTTGCAGCAAATCAAACAGCTTTGAATATTTCCTACTGGGATATCATGGATTGCATATTTATCCTCAAACTTTCTCTTGTCCCATCATGTAACAGTTTTTTTGTGATCATGCAGCACAACGAGCCGTCCCGTCTTCTTCCTGCTTTGCAAAATTGTGTGTGTCTGTGTATAGGTGGCTCTGCAACCCCTCTGGCATTGCCTGACCTGACATTTGGGGTAGATCACCTCTGCTGGGGCTGGCTTTTGTCAGGGGAAGTGCACTGCAATGGTGTGCACCCCGTGTATGGCATGAGGAAAGGGTTGCTCAGGCAGTGGGCTGAAGCAGGTTTTCTGGCAGGATTTGGGACCCCGGTGGAACCCACCCCAGAGCACTCTGCTCCTGAGGGACTGTGCCCTGGGGAAGGGACCCACGCTGGAGCAGTTCATGCAGAACTGTAGCCTGTGGGAAGGGCTCACACTGGAGAAGTTTGAGGAGGACTGTCTTCCAGGCGAGGGACGCCATGCTGGAACGAGAGAAGGGTGTGGGGAGTCCTCTCCTGAGGAAAAAGGAGGAGCAGAGACACAAGGTGTGTTGGACTGACTACAACCCCCATCCCCCAGCGATGCTGGTGGGGAGGAGATGGACAAACTGCAACTGAAATTGAGCAGGAAGAAGTGAGGAGTGGTGGGAAGGTGTTTTAAGATTTAGTTTTAATTTCTCATGATCCTACTTTGATTTGATAGGTAATAAATCTAACTAATTTCCCCAAGCTCAGTTTACCTGCCACAGTAACTGCTGCATGATCTTCCTGTTTATAGAATCACAGAATAGTTTCAGCTGGAAGAGACCTTGAAGATCATTGAGTCCAGCCTTTGTCCCAGCCCTATCAACCTACAAAACTATGTCCCCCAATGCAGCATCCACCCGTCTCTTCAACCCCTCCAGGGACGTTGACTCAGCCACCTACCTGGGCAGCCTGTTCCAATGGCTGACAACCCTTGCAGTAAAGAAATTCTTCCTAATATCCAACCTGAACCTCCCCTGGTGCAATTTAAATCCATTCCCCCTTGTCCTATCACTCTCCACTAGGGAGAACAGACCAACTCCCGCCTCTCTACAACCTCCCTTCAGGTAGTTGTAGAGAGTGATGAGGTTTCCCCTCAGTCTCCTCTTCTCCAGGCTAAACAGCCCCAGATCCCTCAGCCTTTCCTCATCCGACTTGTGTTCTAAGACCTTTACCAGCTTGGCAGCTGCCTCTGTACCCTCTCCAGCACCTCAATGTCCCTTTTGTAGTGAGGGGCCCAAAACTGGACACAGTACTCAAGGTGGGGCCTCACCAAAGCTGAGTAAAAGGGCATGATCACCTCCCTGCTCTTGCTCACTACACTATTTCTGACCTGGGCCAGGATGCCGTTAGCCTTCTTGGCCACCTGTGCACACTGCTGGCTCATGTTCAGCCAGCCATCTATTAACACTCCCAGGTCCGTCTCTGCCTGGCAGCTCTCCAGCCACTCCTCCCCAAGCCTGTAGCGGTGCTGGGGGTTGTTGCGGCCAAAGGGCAGGACCAGGCATTTGGCCTTATTGAATTTCATTGAGCTGGCCTTGGTCCAGTGATCCAGCCTATCCAGATCCCTCAAGCAGATCGACACTTCCACCCAGCTTGGTGACATCTGCAAGCTTGATGACATCTGCAAGCTTACTGAGGGTGCACTCCATTCCCTTGTGCAAATCATTGATGAAGATGTTCTTATTTCTGCGCAGGAGCCTTTTGTTCTGTTTTCTCCCCGCTTTCCAGTCAAGGAGGGGAATGACAGAGCTGCTTTTGTTGGCATCTGACATCCAGCCAGGGTCAACTGATCACAACCCATAATCTCAAAAGGAAAAAAGATGAGTTTCTTACACTGGAATGGAACATTTTAGCAAGGAGATAATGTGATGCTAACTTAGAAAATCATAAAGTACTCATTAAATTGGTCTTTACTAAGTTATAGTGAAACAGATGTAGAGCTAATTTTGACCATTCTATTGATTCTGTATGTATATATTTTAGCACTTACCTTTTCCATTATTTGTGAGCATCTTTAAACCATCCGCTAACATGAAAAATAGTGAAGGTAAATGAGAGGACTCCTGTAATGTTCAACAGTCATTACTACTAAGTAGTAAATAGAGGATTTTTTTTCCTAGGATACTGGGAGACATTCAGTGGGGTTGACAAGTCTGAAAATTAGAAAGATTTTCCTGAAGTAAATGATTTCAGAGTGAAATAACCGTAATTGAAAATGTTCCGATTTCTAATTTTCCTTATGTTTGACTAGCTTATTGCTTTCACTGCAGTGATAATCACAGTACCAGGAAGTTAGCAAACATTTAAGAACTGTGTGTAGCTTAGAAAGACTCTGTTGTAAGGGATGTACAGTTCTCCCACCATCTGCTTTTTTGCCTCTAACTACAATGGTGAATGAGAGCATCTGGTTGTTTCTCTGCAAATACATTTAATATATGGTCTACATAAATGGGATGGGAACTTATGGCCCTTGAAGTAAAAACCATGTATTTGTTCCCTTTTAGTAAATATGAGACTTTGTGTATAATTTTTCTTCTTCAGTTGCATTTCAAATATATAGTCTTATTTTGTTAATTTTGTTAATTTTTAACATTAATTTCTTCTATTTTTTCAATTATTTTGTAATTTTTTGATTCTATTTACAGAAGTTGTGCCCACCTACAAACCAGTAGTCAAGATTTCAGGGCCAGAGAAGGAGCATGAAAAAGGATAAAACTAACTTGATGTAACCTGCTAGTTTAAAGAGGAGATCAGAGTTTAAGGGTCCCTGGGTAGGAGAGAAAATTAAATCCTGGTCTCTTCTGCCCGTGGAGACTATTTCAGCCACAAGACTGCTGCCTTAAAACAGGCTGCAGTTTTTCTGCTTCTGGCAGAAGTCGGTTCAGTTGCTGTTTGGAGTTACCTCCTTTCCCGGAAGGCCCTCAATGACTTGGTCTGAGTTCTAGATTGTTACACTTAACTTTTAAGTATCTAATTAGGTCTGTCTGTAAGTGAGAGATGCTCAGGGTCACACGAGGAGCCTGTGACAGAGAAACAAACGGAGTCTTGATCTCCGAATGCTCAAACCAGTGAGAGGTTATGGTATTTGATAAGACTGGAAGCAGATAAACATACCAAGGAACTACTTTTATTCAAATTCATTTATCATTTAAATAAAAATTAAAAAAAAAATATTTCTGGCTTTGTTACAACCCTCCTAACTGAACAGCAATTTAACACTGGTGACCTCTGCAGATGTCTCTTAATGTGGATAATCATCCCATTCATGGACACACGTGTGTCACAGTGCCACATACATTTCATTCCACCAGTAACTTCACAGTAGCCTAAAACGTATTGTATTTTAAAACCTAACTTAAAGATAGAAGAGGGATAAGAGTATTAGCCTGAGGCAGTGAAAAGTTACATTTTGCCCAAACTGTTATTCCTTAGCCAACTGAACATTAGCTTATATACCTGGTGTCAAATTCACATTGGTGAAGATACAAATTGATTGTTCTGGAGGATTGGTAATAAAGTCCCCTGTTTTTGCAGCAGAAGATTCTCAATTAATCCCTGCTATTATTATTACATTTCTTGTGGCTTTAACAAGAAAATTTACTATAACAGAGTAGTGAATTCAAAAGGCTTTTCTTGCATTGTCTTCCCTTTTTCTTATTACTCCTTAGTTTCTTTTCTCTCTAAAATCTCCTCTGTCATTAAGCCTATTTCTCACACATTGACATCAAAGTGTCTTTTATGCTATGCCTACCCAGGGCAGTGCAACACTGTTTAAAGATACTCAAGGTAGCTCTGAATGAGCTAGCTCAACTAATGGGACAGAATTACACTCATTGGGTGTCATCTATTGTATTCTCCTTCTCATTAGGACTCTTGCAGAATCAGATCCAGTTTTTTTGATTGATCTACTACTAAGCCAAGCAGAAATCCCCTTAATAGAATTGTGATTGTAAGATGCAGCTATTTGGGGATGTACAAATGCACAGAAAGACACACTCCTAAAAAAAAAAGGAAAAAAAAAAGACACCTTTTAGTCTCCTTTTAGAATGACACAATATCCTTGTCTCTAAGCTGATAAAATACGGGCTTGATGGATGGACAATTCAGTGGATAAAGAACGGGCTTGATGGCCACACCCAAAGAGTGGTTGTCAACGGGCCCATGCCCAAATGGAAGCCGGTGACAAGTGGAGTCCCTCAAGGATCAGTACTGGGACCAGTCTTGCTTAACATCTTCATCAGTGACAACAAACTTAAACAAACTTTTCATTATAGTAAAGTATTTTTGGTGGCAAATGTTTGTGCCACAAAGTTCATGTGCTTTGTTCCCACAGTTGCTAGGGGATGGATGGGGAAAAAGTAGGGCAATTCCTGGTGTTGCCTCTTCTGTCTGTAAAGGATTATCTCCCGTAGCATGTCCTGACTCCTCTCCATTTACCCTGTTCAATTCACCTGGTGAGATTCCTGTGTGGCTGTGCAGCAGCACAGCAAAGCATTTCTGTGAGCAGTGAAGGATCCTGATTTCCACTCAGATGCTCCCACCTGGTTTAGTCTAAGAGAAGCAGGCCAGCTCTTCTGCATGTGGCCACCCATGTTTGCCAGCTAGTGCAGGAAAGCACTCTGCATGTGATGGAACTGCTGTGTTGCTTGTCCTCCTTATTTCATCTGAGTGTCAAAACACAAAGTTATGACCATCATTTAACATGGATTACTACAGTCAGTGTATAATGTTGTCACTTGTTGGAATGCACAGGCCTTCTCCAATGTATGAAGGCTTTAAACATCATTCAAAAAGTAATGCCATGAGTTGAAACCTCTTTCAAACCATCATCGAGCTTTGAAAGAGGCCATTCCATGTATAAAGTAATGTCAGGAGAGGAGGAAAGTAAGACTTTTAAAAAAAAAAAAACAAACTGAAAATTATTCTTTGCTTTTGTTCTTTGCAGTTACCAAAATCAATGTGTCTGCAAATGTAACTTGCCTCATAAATCATTAGGTCACAAACCTGCACAATGTCAATGTGTTGTCACTATCCTATTAAATTAAATTACTAACCAAGGTAATATTTAACAGCACATTTCACAGGGAACAATGTTTTAATGTATCGAAGACGCCTAATAAATATAGCAGTCAGCTAATATGATTTGAAGGCTTTAGGCAGAAGAAATACTGGAGAGAGATAAAGGACAGTGGAAAAAAAGAAGTTTGGTCACTAGGGATATAATGGACTGAACCACTGGATTGGGATAATGAGAAATGTCCTACTAAACCCCTACCTAGTAATTATCAAAGATGGGTTGAATGGGTTCTGTTTGGATTTGACACCTGCAAACACAAGGGGGTAGGTACATTTTACAGATAACTGGCACTTTCTTGTGAGCTATGGGAAAAACTAGACGGTGAACTCTGAACTTTATTTTTACTGAATCTTCCCTGCAACTATACTTATAAAAGGCAGGAACAGACTGTCAGCTCCCGAAGGAAACAATGAAATACACTGATTTACACCTATTTAAGCCCCCAGATATTTTAAGATCAAATCATATTTCAATTCTAAATCCTTATGAAGTGCTTCACCTTGAACAACAATATCCTCCCTACTCTACAGGAGTATCTTGCTTATTTTCCCCTTCTTTTTGGAAAAAGGCAAAGTTTAAACACATTTCTCCCAATCCCAGTTTTCCTGCCCAGTTCTTCAGAAGAAGAATAAGAGCTTGAAGAACTTTGCTGTACCAGCAGGTTCGGGTTTCTGCATGGACATGTTGATGGGTTTGCAATCCAAGCTGCAGTCCAGGACAGAGCAATAGGGTATAATACTGAATATATTGCTGATTAAAATCTTGGACCTTGGAGCACTTGGGTATTAGTCCAGTATGTGCCTGAAGATGTCACTTGTAGACCAGCACGATGTTTGGTGTAAGGAAACAGAAGCCCAGCTCTACTGGAAAAAAAATCAGCCAAGTACTGATGTTGTAAAGAGAGTTGTGCTAGGTACACTCATTGTCACGTTTTTTGCCATTCAGCACAGAGGAACTTCTGTGGCCTTGTCTAGCATTAACTATGCTACATTCAGTTCTTGGCTCTTGTGCTCTCCACCAAGGAGAACATGCAAGACATGTCAAAATATGATCCTTCTCATAAAAGAAGGCAGGAGAAGGAAAGTGATGAAGGAAAATGTTATTTTTAAGTAACAGAAGCTCATATGTTATTGCTTTCTGTTGTTTGGCAAGAGGAAAGTCACCATGAGAAAGACGAGATGGTGTGTGGTCAAGGTCTGAGATCCTATGGAGAATTAGTCAGCTGAAACAAATACAGAATTGGATATAATACACTTTGTATATAAGAATTTTATCTTTTAATTTATTGGTCTAATGCATAATGCAAAATGTTATCTAGCAACAGAACTCCCAGTGTAAGATCCATTTTATTTTTGTGTTTTGAAAATAATATAGTGGATGCAAATTTTTGAAATATGGCTATCGTGTTTTTACAGGAGACTATAATCTTATTCTCTAACACTTATACTGTTAAATAATGCTAATTACTGTGGTTAGGCTCTGAATCTTATGGCTTGAGATAATTTTTATTTTTATGAGGTACTTTATGGTCATTTTAAATTATGGCATAAAACATTTATTGTTGTGTAAAGCAAAAAGAAGTGTCTATCTGAAAGATGTGACACTAAATTGAAGTTCAAACTACTTCTAGTTAGGATGTATTTCACAATTTGTTTTGCTAGGGGCAATAGTGATAGGACACCATTACCAGGCAAAGCTATAGTCGTGGACTACTTATTCTTTAGGTAGAAACATAAAATAGCAATCACAGTGAGATTTTGATAAATGTGCTTGAGTCCGCACAGCCAGAACAAATTCTAGCACTGGTGAGTTGTACAGAAATTCTGTGAATAAATTGAAAAATGTGGAATATTATTACAAAACTTTCCCCACTAAAATTCACATGTTCAGAAATCCCGGCCCCTTTTCAAATGCAAAGTCCTTATCTGTGTCCCCACACATAATGCAGTAGTTGTAACCCCTGATTTCAGTCACTTGCAGAGGGATGGTGCCCATGGACTTGGCAGGCAGCACAGTGCGACTCAGCTTCCTCAGCTGTCCTGACAGTGGCAATCGCAGAGACAAGTATATGATGCCTGTATTCACTCCTAAATATGTGTGTGCTTGTGTTAAAAAGCTGATGAAACAGAATAGAGTCATAGAATTGGCAGGGTTGGAAGGAACCTTAAACACCATCTAGTTCCAACCCCCTGCTATGGGCAGGGACATTCCCCACTAGATCAGGCTGCCCAGAGCCCCATCCAGCCTGGCCTTAAAAACTTCCAGGAATGGGGCTTCCACCCCCTCTCTGGGCAACCTCTGCCAGTGTCTCACCACCCGCCAACCTTAGAAGTTTCTTAGCAAATGATTTAACCTGGCTATTAAACAATCTTATCATAAGCTAATTTTATTTACTGTGCTGGTCCCGACAGAAATTAATTAAATAACACATACTTTTTCATTTTATGCAGTGAAGATGCCTTATTTGGCCCATCTGTTTGGGAGACCTATTTCACATTTCTCTTCATTGCCACTTTAAAGGTGATTGTAATTTTTTCACATTTTCTGTCCCTGTTTGCCAGCTGCATTGATTTTGATAGTCATGCCACATTTCCTGCTTTCTAATAGATTTCTGTTCCCTGCTTCCACCTCTAAATCAATCTTTTTAGTACTTCAAGAACTCCTCAGTAAGAACGGCTGTAAAATTCAGTCACTTTACTGACACTTGTCTCTTATTTGATGCCGAAAACTATTCAGATTTACTTTTCCTTCAGATATTATAAAGTCTTCGTTTGGGGCTTAAATTCACTGAGGTCAGTCTAAGGCAAATCATGTTTTAATTTCGGTAATTTCACTGGAAATAAGACTTGTAAAACTGCTGACTAACTTCAAGGGCTCGTGTGAAAGATCGTGTATATTTATTTCATTGTGGAAACCACTGATCAAGAGCAATGTAATGGGAGAGTGTGCAGCGGTCCTGTATGTTTCAGATCTCTAACAGGCACTGACACTGTATTTCTAACATAAGCTTTTATGATTTCTAAAATTCAGCAATGTGAATAAGCAGAAAACAATATTTTTATTTTTTATTTTTTCACTAGAGCTCAAGGAACTGGACATTTGGATGTCCTTAAATAGTCTTAATCACAGTCTTTCTATCTAGCAAAGGCAGTCGTACCAGGGATGAGATTTGGTCTATTGGCTGCCAAGTGGGCAACACAGGACTACAAGAAAAAATGCTGTGTACCTAGTGTATTCCTTAAACAGTGGGCTCAGATCTTTCATTAAGAATCTTATTTAGCTTGTATCTCACCTGGGTAGAACCATGGCTGTGCTGAGGTCAATAGTAAAGCTGAATTGAATGTGCACAGTACTTTATTATAAATCTTTCCACATAGTGCTTGCGTTATTTATAGGTATATATCTATTCAGTCTGGGCTGTTTAAAATGTTTTTATGGGAGGAGGACAGGAAGAATTTCAGCATCAATCAAATAGCTGTATGTATCACAGTTTTCATTCACATGCAAAATAAATATTTATTACCGTCTCTGGCATGTATAGCTTGCAGTAATCATAATGAGAACACCGTGTGATATTTTAATATGATTAAAGTATAATTTAATATACTTCTATTACGATGTAATTGCAAATTCCTATATGTAACTTATTTATTCTTGTTAAAATTATATTGTAATTATTTGTCTTAATCTATGTGCACTAGGGAAGCTCTGTAAGGGTTGAAAAGAAACTGGCCTGATCAGCAACAGTAGTAGGAAAGTTGTCTTGAATTTATGCTTCTGACCAGGGTAAAAGAGAAACAGAATCTAGTTTGTTGGTCCTTGTAGCTGACTTCCGAGATGGTGAAAAATCCTGCTTCTCTCTTTACTGGAGACAAGCTTGGGTAGTTTTATGCATATTTTTGACATGCAGCATGTAAAGAATCTCAGCTTTGGATGGGTGGTTATTTCAGGAAGAGACCCTCAGGATAAAGGAAGAAGTATGTCGATTTGCATAGACAATTCATGCCTATTAATGGAGGTAGTGCCTCTTTGACTGAGTCTTTGGAACTGACCTTGAGAGCACTTCTTTTGTAAAGTAAAATAAATCAATTTTGATCAGAAACCAAAAGGCCACCCTCGGTGACTTCGAGGTTTTTTTCTTGAAGAGGGTAACAGCCATAGCTTGTTTTAAGAGACCGTTATTTAACAGAGGTGTTTGAAGTAATTTCTAGGATATTGTCCCACCCTAAACTAAGTCATACACGGCAAGTCCATAGGAAGAGGCAGCTTTGGCCTTACTGGTGGAAGCGGACAGGATGAGGTGTTAACTCAAACCTCACTTTCACAAATGAAGATAACTGAGGTAACAAGTCTTGCCATATGGGAAACTGTGCCAGAGACTGGAAATGAAGCATTATCACTACCTTGTAGTGTCTTACTGCAGAGTCATCCTTCCTTTTCCAGAGAATAAGTTGATAAAGGTTTTAAAAATAAAGAGGAGCACAACATTTTATAGTAAGATAATTTCAAGAACTGTTTATTTGCCTAAAGAAAAGCAGATTACTGGTATAGTACAACAGGATGGTGATCTTTTTGTTCAGCACTGAATGAAACTTTCTTTCAATATGAAGTATAGCCTCTTCCAGGAACTATTCTATCTCCTTGGCACACTCCACTTATCTTGTTAGACTAGTTACATGAACTAATCTTTGTTCCAGACTTCGTTTGCAGGCCATGGCTTCTATTATATTTAAGTACTTCTCCTTGAAGCCCTAAATCAAGGGCGGCTTCAAAACGGAGCAACTTATATTATATGTAATTGCTTTAATCTAAAGCTTATGCTGAAGATGAGGCTACTAAACAAGCGTAGCCACTAAATTAGAGTAGCTACAGTTAAGAGCATAAATAGTAAAAGTACCTCTATTAAATAAAGGATAGTACCTAATCAAGGAGGGATTATAAATGAAGCTATGGAGGGCTTGTTTTGAATTGTGTATTAAGTCATTCCCTAAACAAGAAAACATCTCTCCATATTTCCTTTCGTGTAAGTGACCAGTAAGATACAGAGCATCTACATCCTTGTGCACCTACAGGTTCAGAGCCTAATGAAGCTTAAGGCAATACTGTTACTTGTTTATATGCTTTTATTTTCCATTCAGCATAAAATGCTTTTGAAAGAGAATGTTTAGGATTTTCAGTCACAACTGTCAGACTCAGGAACACAAAGCCAACAACTGATTTAATTTTTCATGTTTTGACTACTTCCATTTGTAGTCAGTCAAATTAGCATGTCTTCCCAATATTCATGGGGCAACTCATCATTCAGATCTTCCAAGTGACCTTTTCTTCTTGAATCTTCTCTATCATATCAGATTTTCTAACTTGGTCTCTGCTGTCACACTTCACCAGAGCTCTGATGATTTACTGGCTTTCACTACCTGCAAATGTTTCCAAGGGGGTTAGTTTACCTGTTAAATCCCAGTCTTTCTGTTCCTGATTTGAAAGAGGAATGGGTACAGCATTTCTTGACTCTTCTGTTGGGTGACGATAGTTTCCACCCAGTATTGCAGTCATTATTCAGGCAACGCTCCCCTCAAAGTCCAGAGATGAACTGCCTGTGGAGGAACTGGAGGATCTGATGCCTTGTCTAGTGCATCATTTATCTGGTGGACCTGATAACTAAACTACCTGTTTTAAAGGAATACTCACATTTTCATTAGTAGACATAATAGTAAAATATAATTTTTACTGGGATAAAATGCTACTAGAATGTAGAGAATACAGCTCTGTTTTCTATGTTGACAGGTAGAACTAAAATCAGGTTAAAAAATCGTTGAAATAGGCTGATTTTTTTGTGTGTGCGGTTTAAAGGAAGAAGATAAGAGCGGTTTTTGGTTTCATGCAGAGAACAGATCAGGTAAATAACATCTTTACAGCGTTTACGCTTCTTGAGTAACTGGAGCAATTTCCCTTTCAGTTTTTCAAGGAATCATTCTCAGGTCTAATACTGAGTCACCTCTGTGAATTATTTTTCAGCGTTCAGCAGTCGTCTCAAGTGGCGTATTTTTGTTGTTTTCCACATCTCACACATCAGTTCCTCTCTGTCACAGCTTTTCAAAGGCGGTCTGTCGGTATGCAGGCTGCTGTATCAGAGCCTTAGTTTCTATAATCATCGTGCAGAGGAGACCGAGCAAAAGGAAGACAACTCTTTGGACTTGTTGTCAATGCTAGAGCTTATCTTGAGAATTTTTGCTTCAAAGCCCAGCATGACATAGACAAATTTCTGAGCAATTCCTTACTCTCTCATTTTCTTTGTACATAAAATATTCTGTGTAGTCTAAGTGTCATAAAAACAAACAAAACCACTCTTAATAGCTCCTTTTAAACTTAGCTTAAAATACTATGACATAACCCATAGTGATGCTCACACACATTTTTAACTTCTAGTGCCTTGGAAGATGTAAAGACCATATTAACTATACTGTAAAATTGCCACTTTAAATCTTCCATGGCAGCAGGGATTTTATTCTTTTTTTCTGGTGCATTGTTTTTCTTATGGAAGAAGTAAAACCAATCAGCTAACCAACTAACTAGTCTCTTCTTTTATTCCGTAACTGTATGGTTTATCAGCCCATTATTTGGATTTGCACATAAAATGAAACACCTTTACATGATGTCATACTTTCTGTACAATACTTACACTCATTATGACTATTCAGAGGGTATTGTAAAGGCTAAGGCCGGGAAATTATTCTTGCATGTCACTTCAAGGAAGCAAAATTTGCATAGTATGCTAGAGTACACTTATTTGTTGTTTGTTTCTTTTTCTTTGTCAGGAAGCTAATATCTTGTATTCCAGCAGTTCTTTCCAAGATTTATGAATCTTCTCTGGTTTTCAAATGTTTTAAATTTGCATAAAGTAACAAAGTAACCACTAAGCCAGGAAAAATAGTAACACAGAAATAACAATAAGCATACCAATGGTGCTTATAAAACCTAGAAAATGAAGAGTTAAAGTAGAACTAGGCTTGGTAAATTTGGAGGCAAAGGAAAGATCCAAAAAGACATCATTTAGGCAGAATTATGAATCTTAATCTGAGAAGATGCTCCAAAAAGTCTTTGTTCCAGCAACTGTGAAAACCTACTAGGAACTTAAATTCTGGGCAACAGTATTTCTTATATGGTTACATTTCAGCTCTTGTGCATACTTCTCATAAGCTCTCTGACCTAAGCCAGTGGAAAGCTGCTGCCATCTGAGATCCATTTCAGTGGCAGCAGAGCCTAATTTCAGCCACTTGCTGAATGTGCAGTCGGTTTGAATTGTGGATAAAAATGGATTAATTTTAGATATGGGTTTTAAACAATTTAGTTGTAATGTTGTCCTTCAGATATTCACCAGAAAAAAAGCAAATAAAAAAAATCCTTGGTACCATGAAAAATTTAAAGCGGCAATTTCATAGTATAGTTAATATTGTTGATTCTAGTTTTAATACTTGTCTTTTGTTTTAAAAGTGTGGTTAGACATGACACACAGAGATTATGGTGCTTAGATCTTCCAAAGCAATACTTACTGTATTATAACCACTGTCTTACAAGTTCTGAAGCACTGGTATTAGGTTGCCTTGAGAACATGTTTTTGAGCATCTGTTGTTATGTTTGTAATGGAGAAGAGAAACAGGCAGCAAGAAAATTCTGTCTATTATCTGGTCTTATTATTTTCAAATCTCACATCTTCAGTGGGAAAAAATAGGTTAATAAGCAGGGGGCCATGTAGGGTTAAGAGTGCAGTTAAATGGCAGGCTCCTTATGGGGGATGTTGTCTCACCACCAGATGAGCTGAAGGTCCCATGGCAGTCCCCAGAGTCTTGTCACCAACTGCTAAGGACTGCTGGCTCTCTGTGGGATGTATCCACACCTATGTTTGCACTCTCATTTAAAACTTCACTTTGCAACAAAACAAGATCCACAGAAAGGGATGAGAGGGGAGAGGTAGGTCCCTTCTTTGTCAGCAGCTTTTCTAGTTCATAGCAGTTCGGGTTCCTTCAAATTGCACTTTCTTCAGCCCCTCCAAACACAACTGGAATCCTTTTAATTCAAAGGATGCCGGCAGCTGCCATGACCCATATTAGAGGTGTATCATGAAATATTCTCAAAGCATGTATCAGGGTGAAGATCATGAGTCCAAGCCTGGAGATGCACGTAAGCTTACCTTCCTACATATTCTGCGATTTTAACTGTAATCAGAGTAACTCTGCCCTTGGGTCTATTCAGGAATCCAAAATCCAGAGCCAGCAATATAATTTATTAGAAGGATCCACATCTGGGTCTCAATGTTTTGCAATAATGCTCTCCTGACTTCTCTTTGCTTTGAGTGCAAGGTTCCTTCTGAGGTCAGTGGCAGTACTGGGACAGCCTACACAAGTGGTTATGGCACTTGAAATTCCAGAGTGGGGTCTGCTCAGTTTTGTGCAACTCTTTGTAATGCTGGGTGATAGTCTCAGCACTGGAACGTAACGGAAAATCCTCATAACAGTACCCACTGCAGTGCATTTTGCTGAGGAAAACAAAGTCTCTCTTCAAATGAGTATCAGGTTTTGCCTATTTACTCGTGTACTTCCATAACCCCAAAATTAAATTCATTTGGCTTTTCTTTTTTTACTTATTAAAAGATAAAAAAGACACTGTACATTTTCCTGTACTTTGTTTCATGTCCATTAAGGACAAATATAATTAGTATATTAAAAAAAATGTAATTCTTCAAGCTGCCAGTATCCAAAGTAATTTCATTCAAGTTCACTAGCTTAGCATCATCTAAGAAATACTTTATAAGAATTTTTTCCTTCTGTTTAGTAAGATAAGGAAAATGGCAATAAAACAACTAGTACTATATAGAGGTGAGGAGAAGGATCCAGCTGATAACTGCCTGAATTAATTGAAATATCCCTCTGAGAACTGTTTCAATGTAGGTCATTACAAGGTAGTGAGGCTCAGGTTTCCCTCTAAAGCCCTGATGCAAGGCCAGCCGATACCAGGGATTAAATTCTTGTTTATTTTAAATAGGAGTTGACTCAAACCTGATCTTCTGCTGCGGTAAGTAAAGGCTGATATCCACAAAGGCACTTTGACTTGATAACACTCAGCGTTGCAACACTCCAGCATTTGCAGATGGCCAAAGTGAGTTGGATCCACAAAGCTGGAGGCAACCATTTTATGCATCTCTAACAGAGTCCCTTTGGGTCTCTTGAGCACAAAGCAGCACATCCAAAGACATTAGGATGCCTCAGGGTTTATCTGGATCCTTTGTCGTCTCCTGTTAATGTTTATTTAATTGAAAAATATGCAGGTACCTTTGTAGAGTTTAAGCCTCCAGCCTTAACCTGCCAGCTTTAATAGAACTAATATTTTATTGGCCACTAAAACAACACAGAGAATTACTATATGGTAAACGTGGGTTATATTCTCCTGCTTGATCACTGAGATGAAACAACATCCACCAATTTCAGACATATTAACTGTCATTGGAGTCTGCCGTGATAAAGTAACATATAGTGGGAAATTTCAATGGATATGACTCTAAAGGATATGACCTGCCGAACATCAGTGAAAATGAAAAGCCATTAATTTCAAGTCATTTTTTTGTATCTTCTCTCAGTCTGGGGATGCGTAACAGTAGAACTTCCCCTTCCAGGTTTTACAGAAATGCTTATGTTTGAAAGGCCTAGGATACCAGTGATTCCTAAAATGGTTCATGGATAAGTATTTTACTTTGACAATGTTTTAATATTTACATTCAGTGTATTCTTATTTTGTGCATTTTGGGGGCACTGACTTTCCAAGGAAAAGTTGGGATTTGCCTGTTAAGTAGTATGTGAAACAAACCCCTTGCGCTGAATTCCAAAGTAGTCATACCTTGATTTTAAAAAAAAAAACCAACCAACCAAACAAAAAAGTCAAAAAAACCCCACAGCTATATTTCAAGGTAGTTCTTACTCTTAGAAAGATTTGTTGGGAAATGGATTCTGCTTCTCTTTCTAAAGTCTCGCTGAACAACTACTGGGGTCTGTGCCTGCTGTAGTGTACATGCCATCTCTTCAGAGTTCTGGCTCAACTGCAGATCTAGTATAATCACCAAAATCTGCAAAAGCATTTTAGATGAAAGCTTTAGGATTAATGAGTCACTGTAAAGCAATGTCAGGAAATGATAGTTTCTGAAGGATGCATTATGACTGCAGAAGAGAATGCTTCAGGGAGACTTTATTGCAACATTTCAATATATTTAGAGGGCTTACAAGAAAGATTGAGAAAGATGTTTTACCAGTAGTCATAGGACAAGGGGCAATGGTTTTAAACTCCAGAGAGGGTAGATTTAGATTAGATTAGATTTACTACAGAAATGGTGAGACACTAATTGCCCAGAGAAATTGTGGATGTCCCCTCCCTGGAAGTGTTCAAGGCCAGGTCGGACAGGATTTTGAGCAGCCTGGTCTAGTGGGAGATGTCCCTGCCCATGGCAGGGGAGTTGGAACTAGATGGTCTTTAAGGTCCTTTCCAACCCAAACCATTCTATTATTCTATAATATTGTGTCCATACCCTGATAAAAATCCCCATCTGAGGCGCACCCAGGTTTAGAGTTGTGGCCACTGTCTAGGTTTCTCTGGGGAGATCTGTACTGTGTCAAACCTGAATTTACTTTAGGGTGTTATTGCAGTGGTTCTCAGAGTGTACTAAAACACAAAGCCAGAGATCATATTTTTTTGTAGCTCTATCTGTGAAGTAGGTTACTGGTGAGAGAGAGAATCGAGCTTCTCTTTATAGCTATACTTTTTTTACTTCTCAATGAATAACCTTTGAGGAGAATGAACATTAAGAATAAGTAAACAAATATTTTTTTTCTTTGGCTTCAAAAGCATCTATTGAGTTGCAGAAGGTATGACTGGTTTAAGTATTTTAATTGAGAACTTATTAGCTATAGATTTTAATGATATTTTTCCTGAAGAAAATGATTGTCTGTTATGAGAAAGAGCGTTGGAATCTGGATTGCAATCAAAACTTCTCAGTTCGAGAAAGTCTCATTTCAGCATAGTAGGGTTTATATTATGGTTCTCAAAAATGTTCCATTTTTTTAGGATAGTTCTGCTTCATGAGGAAGGGCATTCCTAATTCAGCAGCTGCTTCTAAAATAACAAAAGCACTTCTAATTTTTCAAACTGCTTATTACTGAAAGAAAGAATCTGTGGCATGTAAACATCAACCATATAATGTTGCTTTAAGTAAGTAATATCACCTTCACTGGTATGTTTACTGCTTATTACAGCCTTTTTGTTTGTATCTTCTTATTAGAATGTCATTCTTTTTTATTGCCAAGCATCTACTGTTTTCATGCTAAAGTTACAGAAATCACACTTCTGTTTCTCTAATGATTAGTTCAAGTAATTCGACATACCCAAGGAGAGCTATGTGGAAAAGGTTGTATTATTGTTTAACTCTTCTTTTCTACTGTTAGAAGTTACAGCCTATTAATCAGCTCAGTATATAAGCAGAACTAATGTGAATACACAGGAACACCATTGTGTATTTTAATATGTGTTAGTGAATTTTATTGTTATTATTTATTTAAAATTACAATTTATGATGGGAGAGAGGATTGGTGGCATAAATAATATTCCTCAGGATGTTAAAGTGGTCAAAATGGCCACTAAATTTATTTTACAATAAGACGAATAATAAAGCTAGCCAGACAGCCCTACCCTTCCACCTTTTTTCTCTATTTTTGCAACACCTCTTTAATTCCGGTATCCCTCACTCATTCTGGGACTCATGCACTGCTAACACAAAGCAAACCTGAACTTTGTAGGACTCATTGTATCGACAAGCTTTTCATGTTTTGCCAGTCAAGTAAAAATCATTGTGTGAGGCTTCTTGTTTCTCTTTTGGACACAGTTATATATTCTTTATCAATCTCCTCTTCAGCTGGAAAGAGAAGAGTAAACTATAGCAATAGGCTTGTGGGTCAAGATAAGGGCAGAGAGAGATCTCTCACCAACTGGGGAAGCCAGACTCAGCTTGGAGAAATTAATTTATTGCCAATCAAATGAGAGTAGTATTATAAGAAAATAAATCTAAATCTTAAAAACACCTTCCCCTCACCTCTCTCTTATTCCTGGGCTCAACTTCACTCCCAATTTTGTCGAACTCCTTCCCACAGCAGCACAGGAGGATGGGGAATGGGGATTGCAGTCAGTTCAGCTGCTTATAGAAGCCATTCTGGTAGCACCCTGCTACCAAAACCTTGTTATGCAAATCCTGTGCAATTTGCAATAAATAGGAAGCAAGGTATCATAAAAACCTGTCTGCATTTAATCTCTCCAGTGTTGTTTTGCTAACTCCAGCTTGCTGAAAGAAACGTAGCACCCTCCTCTTCACAAATGAGTTTTTATAAATGAGGTTATGTTTCTTAATCTCATTATCTTCTTTCTGGAGCAAAATAAAGGCATAAATTAGGGTATTAGGGGAATAGTCAATCAATTTATTATGATTTATCTTGTGCTTTTGGGTCTCTTGGGGTTTTTTTTGTGGATGGACAGAAATGAATTGAGTAGCTGACTCAATAAGAAAAACAGGCTTATTGAGGGAAAGGGCTAGAGTTCAACTTTGTTTTTTTCCTGATTGTGTCTCACAGCAAAATTCTCAATGTCTCTGTAAAGATACTTTGCAGATTATTCAGCACAAAAGTGCCTTCTGCATTTGCTGAATTAATTCCTGATGTTTGTTGGGAAGTGGCAAATATCAGTCAAGAGGGATCACTGCTTCTGCTGGCTAGTCTGCAAAGTGTGGATGGCTCAGATCATCCCAGGCAGACGTATTTGGGGAAATTATATGTGTGGTGGAGGAGCATGGCTGGGAAACCTGCCAGGACAGAGCCAGTTCCTCTCCTCCCTGGACGTCCCTGTAGGGGAATGTCCTCCTGGACTCAGAGTGTCACTATGACCCTACCAGCATATGGGAAGCTGCTGAGATTGCAGGCTGCAGGTGTTACGTGCACACCTGTTTCATGGTTTTCTGAGACAGCTAAGTAAGGGCCCTGCCTGGACACTGCTGTCTGCATGGCAGGACACAGATTTCTAAGAAATCCCAATTTGCAAAGCAGACCCTAGTCCACATGGACTCTTCAGCCACTATGTTCATCACCATCCATAGCAGTTAGTCCATGTGCCAGTGAGCGAGCTTCTGTCCATCTACTGCTGCGTGCTCTCTATCTCACTGCTGCTTAGAGGGAATGCTCAGGTTTGAAACAATAGCCTTTGTCAGAACAAAAATTACTGGTCTGGAAAAAAACAAACAAACCAGTTTTTGAAAAAAATCTGCTTTAATTCACATAGTTATATTTATATGAGCTCCAGGTTGTGCTAAGACGCTTATGTACAGTAAAGTGTGTGCGTGTCTGTGTGTGTATTTGCTCACACAGAAGCAGGTCACTGCATGCTCGCTCAAGTGTAGAAGTGTGTGAAGGGACTGTCCCTGGGACTCCTGCAGCACTGGGGTCTGCTCTGAGCACAGGAAAGTTGCTCCTTGCTGTTTGTTCCTCATGGCTGAGGAGAGTAGCATCCCCCCATTTGCCAATGTAGTTCCAGATTTAGATGTTCCTCCATATCATTTGATACAAATGTGTTTGTGTGGCTTTTTTTTTTTAATCTTTTATTATTCACAGGAGATTTGACACAGTCCTAAACTAACAAGAATGGGAAGCTGAGAGAGAGTTTGGTTTAACTCCTGTTACTGACTCATAGAGCTCCTGCTTGCTTCATTTTGTTTAGATTTATTTTGAAATGTGAGAGTTCACCACATAGTTACCTGAATTAGAAGGATGAAATCAGCTTTAAAAGTTCTGCTTATTTCTTGCCTTTCTGAAATCTACTGTGTCTTTATAAGAAGGATGCACAGAAGAATAGGATGGAATGCTAAAATTTAATCTTTTCACTGGGTGCGCTGCTCTTTCTTGTGAAAATTCTTCCACTTAACTCCATCCAGGAAAAAAAAAGCATCCTGCTTGATCTGCAACACTTTCTTAAAATACCTACTTTTCCACATGACTTAAAAATCATTTGAATGCTGTAAAATTGTAAGGCTAATGCTCCCATTTTGCTACATTAGTTGCATTTTGCAGCTTTGACAATAAAGCTGCACTTGCTTTGATTCTCTGCTATCCCTTGGCAACTGCCTAAGATGCCTGCAGTCTTGCACTAGCTTTGTATAACTCCAGAGGAACCAGATATTTAAAGAAAACACCTCTCTCTGTTGCCCGAAACCTATTTGTTTTCCCCGTGTGCCTGAAGACCAAAAGACAAAGCAGGTGGTGTCATTCTGGTGTGCACAGGGAAAAGCTCTGGCTGTGAAATCTGAATCCCTTATATGTTGTGTTGAAATGGAGTCTTCAACATATGGAATTAGGAAAAAAGCAATTTCTAAAAATAAACCCCCTTCTTTAGCTTTTAAGATTGTTTGCATGCTTTCAGCTTTTTTTATCCCAAATACAGTGAATAAATTTCTTGTTGTCTAGGAGCTGGGCTTTAAACTGTTATTTTAATACTGTTCATTTTACTATTTTTTACACTATTATTTTAATCCTACAAGCTTCCTAGATTTAGCTATTTGTAGGTATAAATGTGGCTACCTTCCAACCTTGATAACTAATGCATTAAGATATGACTCTGCTCCACAGATGACTCGTACCCGAAGTCTTGGGTGTTGGTCCTGGACCCTGGAATGCTGTGGTGTATGTAGTGCTGACGGGAAGAGATGCTTTTGGTGGAAGATTACCTATTTTAGACAATGGACTATCCATGCTATATACATGTTTAATCCCAAATTATACTTCTGTAGAGTGTAAAGAATCCCTCTGGGTTAATGAAAGCAGAGAAGCTGGGGGTAGGGGAGGGAAGAAAAAAAGAAAATAAGCTGATAATCAGCAGAACTGTGATGCTGATTTGGAAATCCTTAACAGATAAGTAGCATTTACCATGGATTTTGCTCTGAAATTTGTTATTAGCCTAGTGCAAGTTGCCCAAGTGAGAGTCTTCAGTTGCGTGAGGATTGCGTGTATCTGTGTGTGATGCAAGGAAAGAAGCAGTTTTACTTCTGCAGAGGGCATCAGTCTTTTTTTGCAGGATCACATTTTTGCCCTAGTTTACTCAGACCACCTGTATCACTGTCAGAAGTGGACTTGAATATGCTTTGTTTAATATCATCTCTCTTTGGAAGTTTTTTTCCCCTTTTCGTAGTCAAAAAAAAAAAGCTGGCTGCATCTTGAATCCGTCTCTTCTTTTTGAACAGTCCCATCTTCATCAATACATCATCAAGGGCTCTCATTTGGATGATGCATTGTGCTAATCTGTACTGAGATACAATTACTTTGGTAATATATTGCAAGGGAGCGTTGCCAACTGGCAGGGATGCTTTTTGTGATTCTCACTGCTATGCCATTATTTAAGGGCAATGAATTAGTTTTTGGAATCCTGAGTACTGGTTTTAGAAAGGAAAAAAGTGTAAGACCTCATGCATAACAAAGCTGCTGAAAGCTAACCCAACCCGTTATGTTTATAGGTTTTAATGACTAATGGAAAGTTTCTGTCTTTATTTTTGCGAGTGAATGAGGATCTGCTGTTGCAACTGCTGGTTAACAGGCTCTTTTCTCCATATAAAGTGGATCTAATTATGTGCTCCAGGCTATCCCAAGAGAAGCACAGAAATAGGTAGCTCAAAGCAGGACTATTTAATAAAGGAGCAGCATAGGGCTATTGAGAGAGGGATCTTTGCTGTACTTAAATAGGCTGCACTGAAAGGGAGTTTGCTTTCTTTCCCTTCTGAAAATAGCAGTGGTAAAGGTAGAGAGGAAGTACACAGTGACTTTAATTTTAGGGCTGATCATTCTTTATTTTCCCTTCTCCTTTCTCTTTTATTCTCTATTGAATTTTATTTATTCTATACAGAAATATGTACAGGGCATATTTTCGTTTCGTCCAAAGCCCTGTGAAAAAAAAGTGGTGCT
>NW_009714242.1:139913-217341 GCF_000703405.1 Apaloderma vittatum | reverse complement strand
GCTGACTTTGGTGACCTTTGGATCAAACTACCAGTGTCGTTTCTGTGACGGTTTTGGCAATAAATTCAAGGATCTTGCAGACAAAACTAAGTTTTCTTGACATTTATGAAAAGTGACAAATTATCTTTTAACAATTTCTGGAGGAAAAGCTGCACACTGTGAGTGCCTTCTCAGTGTTCTAGTTTATTACACTTGGAGTTTGTACTTATATCATTCTGGACATCTGTGTTCCCTGCTTGAATCCAGTTTACAGTATTAAATAAAACTATATTCTCCAATAATTATTTCTCTCATGATAATTCCCCTGCCATTGTTAGCCACTTCACTGTCTTCCACCCAACACACTTTTTCCAGCTTGAGGACAGAATGCCGGCCGATGGCAACTGGGAAAATGCAATAAACCAATTGTTTACAAGAGATTTTAATTTTGTCCCCTGTCATTTTCTAACTCCTCCATTCATGACCCAACTACATTTTTCTTCACTGTCTTCCACGCCGCCTTTGAAATTTTCCATTTCTTTGTCAGAACACTTCTTAAATCAATCAGCTTTTGGTCATGTTCCATAGCACTGTTCTCTCTAGTTTCATATTTGCATTTTGTCTGACTTAAAATCTACAAGATTTTTTTTTTCCTCTTTTCTGCTGCATCAACCACAACATCTCTTAATTGGCTCATCCTTTTCATCTTGTTTCTTGCTCATGAAATCTCTTGCTCAGTGCAGGGCAATGAGCACTTCGGTGGGATAAGCAGTTTGAGTGACTTCTGTGGGTCAAGGATTCAACATTAAGTTCTTTTGCAGTCAGAGACCATACATGGCTGCCTACTAATTGGTAGAAAGAGAAAGCACTGGGAATACTTAGGTCAATAAACACTTGCAGGAACATGTCTGCTGAAAGTATCAAAAATATTCTCTGAATATAGTGGTGGGTACCCGCCTGTTTTTTCAAAACTCGGCATGTTTTACCTCCTTTTCTGACTTTGGCATGTCACTATGCTTTCTAATGGACTCTTCTGAATCTTGTCTAATTGTAACTTCCTGGTCACCTTCCAGAACTCATTGCATTTCTCAGATGGGATCATTTCTCTTCCCTGATTAGGGAGCTGTAGCTTCACTTGAACAGGAGCACAAGTTGTACTTTTTTTTTCCCAAACAAGCATATCCTCATGAATACTTGTGGATGTTTGCAGCTTGAATATTTATGTAAATACATTTCCATGCAGAATTCAAGCATTTCTTGAGAATCTGAGATGTGTGTTTGGTCTTGTTTTTCTTCGACACATTTCCTTTTCTGTCCTAAATCTTACAGATAAGACAGTTATCTGATGAACCTCTTCAGTTTTTCCTCAATTTTTCTTCTTTTCTTTTCCCTTCACTGAGGGGGCTTTTTACTTTTCATTCATGAAAATGATTCACTGTTCATTTATTCCAGTATGCGCTTGCTGAGACTCTGCAGGTCACTTTATAGCCTACTGTGCTAGCAGTTAACTGAGATTCTTTAGTCTCTTTTTCTTAAGCAACTATTTCCTCCAAACTGATAGTGTAAACCATTGTAGTTTAAAGCCATTTCTGCTAGTAACACTTCATAGTTTACTAGTTTAACTTCATGTACTCAGTAGCATTGTAGTGTGTTTCATGTTAATGACCCATTTTTTTTCCACACCCGTGTTCTCCCTATATGGGGTGGCATAGCTCAGATTTTGTTAAATGAGCAAACCTTAGAGTTTATCTTAGTTTTCTGTGTGAAAGCAGTGGAAACTGTGGGTTCTAGTTCACCACAGCATGCTTCACCTGGATTATATTTAGAACTTTCTTCCAATCCCATTAGGAAGTGATTAAATAATCAATGTGGAAACAGTGTACATTTATCAACAGGTGAGCAAGCCCTAGGGTGCCTTTCTGGCAGCTTGCTGAAAGGTCTTTCTAGGAGTTAAAAACCATTGTCTCAGTGTGGCTTTTTTTTTTTTTTATCATCCTCCAGTCTAGTGTGCAGCCACTTCACCTCCTCCCTTCTTCACCGTGGGTAACAAATGAAAAATTTTAACGGCTACTGAATACTGCTCATTTTCACAGTATGTTGGGTGTTTAGCACAGGTGTTTCTGAAATAGCATAGTATTGGTTAAGGGCACTGTGCTTGATGGTTTTACAATTTCCAGTTCTATCCATGAGAAGTAGGAACATTCCATACAGAACACAGGCTGCAATTAAGGTTTATAGAAAAGACAGTTAGCCCAAGATTAAAAAGGATGGGTTTGGATCTTATTCACAAAGCAGAGCTTCAGCTGGTGAATCTGCCAGAGATCTGTCAGATCCAATAAAAGTGAGTGTGAAAGTTTACCTGGGTGAATTTAGCCTTTTTAGGCACTTGAAAACTGTCACTCTGATTTCTCTTAGTTCTAATTGTTATTCCTAAATGTTTGTCAAATTATTTCAGTCAAGGATGGATTGATAAACTATTATTTTTGTTCTCTTCACTACTTACTAAACATATTGTAACTGTAAAATTTTCTTTTATTTCTATTCAAATTATCAAAAATTTTAAAAGAAGAAGAAATCTGTGTTTTATAACAAATACAGCAGTTTTGGTACAAATAATTACTTGTGCTAAAGCTCATGAAACTTGCAAGTTTAATGAACATTTTTTATGTAGCTGTCAGTGAATTCACACAGGACTACAACATAATTCAGTACAACACAGCAAAGAATGAATAATACAGCTTCAGAAATAACAGCAATCAGAACTCAATGCTTTAATTTATGAATGTATTTGCACAATAATTTTGTGTTTATGTAGTCAAGGATGGATGCTTTGTTTTGTGGGGTTTTTTCCTGTGTTTTCTTTTCTATTGGCAATATTCTATTGTTATTTTCATTACTATTATTATTAGGTTCTGTTATTTTTCTGTTTTGTATTATCCTAGAACTTCAGAGCCAAATAATGAACATGGCTTTCTTGTGCAAACTGCTTTGCTAACATAAAGAAAGAGATAGTAGCTATTCTGAATATGTTATAGGTTGCAAAGAAAGGAGGATGTAGTAAGGTTGGGGAAACATAGGACTAAAATTAATAAATTTTGAGTAATGGTTAATATTGCAGATAGTACAGTGCCATATTGTACATTTGTGCTTAGAGTCTAAAAGAAAATAGGCATAAATACAACTTCATTTTTGCTTTCCCACTGATGTGATAGGCCAGGATTTTTTGATGTTTTCACTAGCAGCTCTAGCTTCAAAGGAACTCAGATCTGCTGGGCTAGTCCCACATGCATCCCTGAACGCACAGGAAAATGTAAGCCTATTACTCTTTCCTTCAGAAGAGAAGGATCTAAGGAAATCTCATGACTCTAGGGTGCAGCCAGGGTGCCCAGTGCATCCATGGTCAAAAGCTTCAGAAGTAACTAAGGACAGAAGAAGAAGAAAAATCTGCATACATGACCCTGCTTAGCAGATAGGTAACAGCCTCTCAGATAAACTTTAGGTGTTTTTTTCTCTAAAATTAATGTTAGTTGCCATCCTGGCAGAGTTTTAGACCCAATACATTGGTGATATGATTTACCTGTATCTGTAGCAATCTGTTCATGCAGATGATGTTACACTTTGGAGTGGAGATCCTGCACATATTTATTCCATAACCAAGAATTTCAAGACTGCTTGCTTTTGACAGAGAACCTAATGCAGAAGCTGCTGCTTTGGGGCTTTTATTTTTAATTCTTCACATTACAAGACCGAATTTCAGAAGTCCTTCTGCTTCATATTTTGCAGTCCCTGCCACTACCTGTAGCCCTCTTTGGATAATTTTAGATTTTCCTCTGCTTTTAACATCCAGTCTAGCATGTGAGCCAAGACCTACTTTCTCTTTGTGGCACCATCATGCCACTGACCTTGTGCCCATTTCTTTTATGAAAAACAAACCATAATGAAAGTCACATTCAGAATGAGATCCTGATGTAGGAATCCTCAGTTGAATGTTATCTCACGTTTCAGGAGATTTGCTGGCTCCAGCACTTGGAAACATTTACATTCCCCCCTGGCGGGTATGCACGGTTTTTAAGTATTCTTCTAAGCTTGTCCTTCAGTATGCACTTAACCAGTTCATTCAGACTCACTTTCTGAGAACGAGCTTGGCAGACAAAGTACAGGGCGCAGAGGGGTGCTATTATGAGTGGGTACATGCTGCTCAATTCAATTTTGAAGACGTATCTTTACCTTCCAAACACAGTAAGGATACCAAACGTGGAATGTTTTGAGGTATGCTGTGTGACTTACAGCGTCTTTTCATAAAACTTAAAAAAAAAGCACACTGGTTTTAATGTTTCAGAGTTAATTCAAAATCCATTCCTTTTCCTTCCTTCCTACCTACTTGATGAAACGTCTCCTTTTTACCTGACAGTGCTCTGGACAGTTAAGGTGAAAGACTACATTGTGGAAAGAAATGACTTATAGAATAAATAAAAGCAAGAAATAGTAAATTTAGGTAGCCATGCAGCTTCAGAGAAAAATAGAGCAACCCTGCTACAGGTACTGCCATTATTAAGGTCATTTGCCATGTAGGGCAAGAGGATAGGTACAATTCTCACACTGAGATTATTAAGAGATAATGTTTATATTGATACTTTAATGATTATATTGATATTGCACAGATACAGATCTGTGGGGAAGTTGAAGACACTATCTCATGTATTTATAGCTAATCTACAGTATATTACAGTCCCTGCTCTGACCATGGAATGACTTTGTTCTCCTGGGAATACCAAGTTTTACAGCAAGGCACCCTGAGTGTTGGCACAGCTTTACTGACAAGGCAGGGCTTTCCTGGCACCTGCAAAACCTGAGCCCGAGCGGGGAACCAGCCACGGTGGCCAGATCAGGGTTTTGCCAGTGTTGTGCAAGAGAAACACATTTTGGTGGCACCGTTGAGTGGAAGACATAGGGGTCACGACTTTATTTTCGCAGGAGGCATTTTATAGATTACAAATGGTCTGAGGAGTTTTAAAATGAATATAGGCACAGCTTACGTATGTTTCCGTCCCGTGTGTTGTCAGTGTGATGTAGGAAGCTTCAATGGGAATAAAAATCAAAACTAATATGGAACTCACCTCTCCTTTTTGGTCAAAATGTTTCCTAATGCCATTCCTTTAGAAACCTGAAAAAGGTGTGCATAATTTATACCTCACTAAGATGTGTTTACCTTTTTTCTGGCCCTGTAGGTATTCTGTTCTTTGTCACGGTATTGAGACTGTAGGCTGCAGGGAGCACTCCCTGTGCAAATCACCTCTGCTTAGGTGAAGGGCACTAGTGTCCCTGGGAGGGGTTCCCACGGTGGAATATGTCCAAAGAAGAGCAGGGGACTGATTTCAGTGAATTGTGAATTCAAATAGTCTCTCAAGTAAGTTTTAGTTACACAAATAATGACAAAATCTTTGCTCCTCATCTTCCTGGATGAAATCGAAACCATTCATGCAAATGAGTAGTAGGCTAGACAACAGATTCAGTGTTACAAAAATGGTCAGTGCCTAATGAAGAGAGAGATGACCAGGATGTGAGTTGAACTTGATTATGCAAAGATGCTCCCCGTTACTGAAAAGGCATTGAAGAAGCCCATAAGTCTCCTGGTGTAGCTTTGAAAATCTTTGACCTCATTCGAATGAGGTCTTTTTTTACAGAAGTTTCTCTAATCGTGAAACTATGATGAAGACTAGTGAAAGGATATAAGGCATTTACTTACACATAATGTTATTCTTTCCCTTCCAACTTTCTCACCAGCTCAATCCTCTTTCCTCATATTTTTTATATCTGTCCCCAAAGCAGTGCAGATGCAAATATGCCTACTTCATAAATTCAGTTCCCATCTTGTGGGAATTCAGTCCAGCCACACCACTGGGAACATCTGCAGTGTTTCTCTTCAGGCAGAGCTCCAGGTGGTCTGTGTCAGGCAGCAGAGGTGCCCAGCCAGATGCTTCCTTTGCAGTGAAGAGTCCTCCAGCTGAAACATGGATGAGTGTTTTTCAGGAAACATGCTTTTACTTTTGTAAATTCAATGTGTCTTATCTATGCCTCCAGCATCCATATTTATTCAATGCTAATAATCTAAGGATAGGAAGTCCCGATTCTCCTGAGAAATCAAAACTCTCTGTGAAAATGAGATTTTCGACACATTGCCTTCACCTGTGTGAACTGTCTCAGGTTTTCCATTCCTGCAGAAACTTTCCATGCTGTTTCATAAAATATTTTCTCATGAAGTCACTTTAAATCAAACAAAATCAAGTGCCATGAAAAAATCACAGCAGTACAAAATAGTTCAATATTGATCTGTTTAAATGACTCGGTCCTACTTGGAAAGGGGAATTTGGGCTGACAGATAGATTGCCTCTGGCTGACATGGTTGTGTACCTTCTCTAGTGGGTTGTTCCAGATCAAGGTCTTGGCTAAAAGATACTGATGTGTGGGCTGGGTTTCTTTTCAGTGGAAATCAGAGCAGGATGGTTGTTGCATGCGAAAACATCCCTCTGTAATGGATTTGGGATGTTCAAGGGCACAGACTTGTATTTAATATCTTGGAAATGTTTCTAGGTCCATTGATTTAAGCACAGCCACGACCTCCTCTCAGCTTCAACAGAAATTTGTGAAAATGCTACTCCTAGTGACTCACTGAGACTGCAAAGAATCTTGTGATTTTTAATTATGTCTCATGATGTCCTTGATAATGTTTGATCGCTCACTAGTTTTGCCTGGACATTATCCAAAATTCCACCAAAGCCAGTGAGCTTTATAATCGTACCGCAAAGCGCCTGAGTTGTCATGCTTTGTATTTCCATTGCTTCCTAGAAAGATTAAAATGAGGAATATCACAGTTATGTTCATAATTTCTCTTATAATTCTTTCTCAGAGTACTTTGGGTGCAATCCTTCAAGTTCAAAATATCATGGTTTAAAATTCTTACAGTTCTTTCAGTGTCTCAATTGTATTTCACCGTATCTTTGTGGATTTATCTTAGGAGTTTATGACTACATGTGAGTACTATGACTCAAGGCAACCTTTAAAACAAGAGCATGATGTAGCTCAATAGCAGGAAGATTGCAAAGTAGAAAAGCAGCTGGTCTTGCTTTCTTTTTTAACTTTGGGGGTTTTTTATTGACTTGCTGCCCAAAACTTGTTTAGGCTTACCTTTGAATTTCCTGATGCGTATTTCATAACAATCATTTACCCAAGTATATTCTTAAGCTGCAGCTTCATCTCTGTATCCCATGCACCCCTTTGATTTGATCACATGAATACATGGTACAGGCAGTATCCATGATGAGTAGGACAATCTACAGTGATCAGAATCTCTGCCTATATCAAGATACCAGCATGGACTGAAAGATAAGGATGTAAACATGCTGATGAGAAATTCTTCTGATTCTGCAAAAGTGTAAATACACTAAAAAATTCTGGTGCAAAAGTGGCAGGATGTTGTCAAAAGCTGCTAAGCTGTGCAAGGAGAAAAGACCTTATAAGTGGTCTATTGGATTGTGGTAAGAGTTGGAGAGTCTTTGGCCTTAACTTTGGACAGCATGTCCTTGGGGAAGGGATTTTTAAGATCTGGTTGTATTTATTTTCTTATTATCCTACTCTAACCTAATTGGCAAGTAAACTAAGGGAGGTTCTATTGTGTAAGTTAAATGGATGTCTTCTCACCAAGCCTATTTTGTTCTTTTGCCCATGACCATAAGTGATGAGACCTCCCTGTCCTTAATCTCAATCCTTGAGCCTTTTTGTTGAATTTTGTCCTCTCCATCCTGAAAAGGTGGTGAGTAAAGTGAACATTTGGCTGTGTAGTTCTGTGTTGCCTGCTGGGTGTGCTCGAACGATGACAATTTACATTGGAGCCACATCTTGCACTGCGTCACTGAAGTCTGAGAAACAATTTTTGGAGGAGTATTCAGAGCCAAAGATGTAGCGGGTTCCACTTGGTAACTAAGACCCTAAAAAAATCTTTATTTATTCTTCCCTTGATAAGAATTAGAGCAAATAGATTTAACTTTTTCCAGTCTGAAAATGAAAAGTAGTGCAGTGAGTAGATGTCAGCTAATATTTGCAGCTGGCTGGGAGCCCTGTTTGCAGCTGGTAGGCACTCCCACGTCGCTTCAGGCACTTGTTGCTCAGCAATTCAGGCATCAGACAGCAGTACCTGTTCTCAGTTACCTGAATTACGATAGATTAGAGTAGTGCCAGTCTGGACCCCTGATTACATGTCTAGATTAATATTTAGATGCCTACAATTAAATATCCAGTTTTGATCATTCAGCCTTTTGACAACAAATCTAATAGATATTAGTCAATCCTCTGTATGATCTTACTGGGAGGCGTATTGCCTTTCTGTCCTGCCTATCACTGTTTCTGTAAAAGCAGTGATACAGAACAACCCAGTCAAAGCCAACACCTGTAAGTTTGTTTAGAAATAGAGAGTTTAGAAAGAAAAGCAAGACTTCACCAGGCATCAGCCTCTGAGTTTGGCTTCAGAAGTCAGTAGAATACTTCTTTGACTTTGGTGGGCTTTGGATCAAGCCCTGTAAAGCACCATGCAAAAAAGCAGAGAGGTGACCTATTATTTTCTAATAGTGTGTCTGATTTTTTTTTACTTGCTTCTGGATCCTCTTTTAAGGCTTCACCTGTTCTGACTAAACCAGTCAAGCCCTGACATTTGGAGAGTAGCTCAGCTGAAGCACACACATGCAGCAGGCTGAGTTTACCCTTTGACTTCCATCTCCCCCTCCTGATTCAATGCATGGTATTTGGGTTGCCTGACAGTGCAGCTTCTGAAGCTGAAAGCTTCACTCAACGTGCGCCGCTGAGAGACACAGAGGTGATCACAGATCAGATGCACTCACTTGGCACTCTCATTAATTGCAGGCATGGAAAAGCACTTTAAAGACTAGCTTTGATTCTGTCTCTCCCTCATCTTTATCTTGCCTCGTGTGTTTTATCAATTGCCTAAGTGTGGGAACATGCTTTAACTTTCATCTACCCAGGACTGTCTTTAAAAGACACAAAGTATTTTGAACACACAATGTTCATTTTTCCTCCCTGTGCGCTGTAAAAGGGCAGTCAGATCACGTGCTTTGTTTACACTTTTGACATGTCTCCAATTCGATTACTGTCATCTACCATCTAATGCCCTGATTACCTTGAAAAGACATCATTATATTGCAGCAGCTATCCCAGCTGCTTTGCAGAGCAAAGATGGCAATGGCAGGGCAGAGACTGTATAAAGAGTTTGTTAACCAGTTAGAGTGGTTTAAGCTGAGACAGTCTTTAATAAAATAATATGAAGTCGTCTGTAATGTGATGATTAAAAATCAAGTTGGATCGGTGTTTAAATTTCCCTGTTATGGCTTGTTCGTGGTGCTCTAAATGGAAAGCATCCCTCGTTTCATGTCTGACCAGTTTCTGATTGCCCTTAACGCCTCACTATAATAAATGTACTGCTAATTTGCTGAGATGTTTCAAGTATTAATTCCTCCCTGTAGTTGCTTAGACATGAAATGCTCTCTTTTTAGTGTAAAAACTTGCCAAGTTTTACCCACAAATAATTTTAAAAAGTAATTAACGCAAAAAAGCTCAACCATTTTTTGCTGAGAGTCATGAAATGATAATCATATCTATAATTTATTCTTATGTTTCACACTTACATGGTTTTTTATTCTGTTTTGCTTAAAGGAGTGTGTAGGGGTTATATTGAGTATATTTGAATCTGACCCACTCAGTTATTTTATTGCTTACAGTGACCATCTACTGAAATTTTGACATACATGTTTCAAATAATAATGTTGCTAATTCAGTTAGATTTTCTTTCTAATCTACTCATAGAAATATTAAATATTAAAAGGAACGTGGGAGCCGTCAAATATAGTTTCGTGGTTTTACATATTTATCTTGCCTGATTTTTAAATTAAATAATTATTTGATGATGATTTTGAAAACTATTTTGATCAGTAACCCTGCTGGCCTCTCTAATTACCTTTAGAAAGATTTTTTTGCCGTTCTGCAATGTGGCAAGACACTGACAAAGCATCCTCACACTCTGTCATATGCAGATAAGGCTGTATTTTATTTGATCTTCCATAGTAATGTAAACGTAAGAAGATATGATTAAAGAGCTAAATTACATTGCATCTTTACATAATTGAGTGAAGCCATGTCATCAGGAAAAATGGGTTGAGATTAGAGAACAGTCTTGGGATTTAGATGCCTGATTTAGATAAACATCTTGTATCCAACTTAATCAGAATGCCAGTGAGTCCTCTACATGATTTTAAATATCTCGGCAAAAAGCTGCAACATGAGACTTTTTAGAAGTAAATGATTATTGATGTGCATTATCCTCCATACTGAAATTAATTTAATAGGCAGATAAATATGGTAACCAAATGTATTTCCTATGAAGTATAATTTTGCTTTACACTATGCAAGCAGACAATACCAGAACAGAGTGAGAAATGGGCTAAAAATAACTCAGAAGCCATGGAATCATTAATCTTGTATTCCACCTTTTTGCAGCAAAACCTGTGCTTATTTTTACAAGAGGAAATGTAGGCTTTCTAGATTAAATGTTCAATCACATGTAGTCTTAGTGGTGTTATTCATAGATTATTAAACATTATATGCATTATACGTAAGACATAAGTTTATTAATTTTTAATGGCTTCCTTGTGACTTTGAATATTGATACAATTAACTCTCTTCAATAGATGAAACAGATTCTGAGGTCCATGTGTGTTCTAGCAAGAGACGTATCTTTAATTTTCAGATTAAAGATATAATTTCCCTCTTGCTAGTATGAATCTTTTTGTGACTAACTGGAAGGAAGATCAGATGATAAACTGGGTGTTCTAATCTGTATTACGACTGCATGTGCTGTTGAGTTTAGGCATAAAAATACTACTACTTTCTGCCTGTTGGTCTGCTCAAGTTCTCCTTGAAGCCCGTGCCTGTATTTGTGCTCTAAGTTCTTGTTCCTGATGGAGAAAGGCATCATTCTAGGATGTCCTTTCTAGCTCAAGCTGCCATATCCTTCTTTCAGGAAAACAGAGGAGTGACTCGTAGGCATTAAAACGTTAAGAGCCATGATATCCTACCATTTTTGGAGATCAAACTGGGGACAGTGCTCTCCATCTACTTTGGGTAGTCATGTAGCAAACTCTGAGCTCTTTTAGCATTAAGCTAGTCTCAGATTACAGCTTTTTTCATGCACACGGAGATAGTGACTAAGTGAGTTATTTGAACCAAAGAGCAAAAATTCAGCTGAGGCTGAAGTGACCGGCCCAGGTATGATGGTCTAAATGCTTCAGAGTCTTCACAAGATGCTGTGCTTAAGGCTGAGTAACCCCTGAGATACCTGAAGAAATCTGTGGCAGAAATTTAAACATACCTGTGAGCTTGCTTGCTTCTGACACACTGTGTAATTTGCTTCAGGCATTTTAGAAGTTATAGAAAAAATTTCTACATACCACTTCTACAGAAATGAGCTTCTGCAGAAGTTCAGGCTTCCCTGTGAATCCTGTGTGGAGAAGTTACAGATGACATGATGGGCTACACACCAGAGCCTACAAAATGAAATTTGTCATTTGTGTGTCTGGATGGACAAAATACTGAATGTACATTCTCAAAAGATTACCACAATACCATCAAAGATTACTTTCTAACAGGTGACACAAAGGAGCCAGACAGCATATGTCACCATTCTTCTGGAGAATAAGATTTATGACTCTATAGTGTTACTGTGCAAACCATAGATTTCTTGAAGAGGGCAAGAAAGACCATTTTGGGTTTCTATCTGAAATAACAGTTTTCTCACATTTTTTTTTCCTATGGTCAGGTAAAAGGTTAAAAAGTCATAATCACAATGGAACATTTGAATTCACTTTTCATTCCTTTGACTGAAATGGTTCTTTTTTATTATAAAGAAAAGGAGTACCTGGCCCCCCGGATGATTTTGTTATGATGGATATTGATTCTAGCTCAGATCCTAAAAATAATTAGTGACTCGTTCAGTATTAAGCACCTGGGTAAATTAAAAAAAAAAAGTGAGTAAAATGTCCCATGGGAGTGACACATTATTCTGAAAAATGAAATTGCTATTATTGACAATTGATATCATAGCCTTATGTATTGGTTTTTTTCCTATATCTCCATTACAGTCATTTCAAAATACTTGTGTAACTTATGATAGAATGACTATGCAGGTGTCTTAAGATATTTGTAAATCACTCAACTTTGAAACAGTTACAGTAGGTGACAAAAAGAATATTTTAAATGGATGTATTATTTGGGAGGTGAAACCCTTTGGGAAAAGCATAAAAATGAATTTTTAAACTGAGTTCAAGCTACTCCACATGATATAATTTTAGATGGTTGTCATTTCTGCTTTTATCGCTCAGTGAGTGGTGAGACACTGTGTGACAAGACAAGTTTTATATATGACAAGACAAGTTTTATCTTAGTGGAAGATTTCTTAAGATGGCTATTGTACACGGTTTTATGAAATACCAGTTATTTTCCAGTTAAAAAACGTTTCCAGTGAGCTTCCTTCATCAGTCCCTTTCATTCCTTCAGAACTTTAAAGATAGGTTCAAATCTTCCCTTGAATACTGATGCGATTCTTCACTTTTTCTTTGCTCTATGATGTTTCTAGAAACACGAAATTGGACACACAAAACCTATAGTCAGAAGGACATGAGGGCTGAGATATAAAACACCATCAAAGGAGGCAAGTAGTGGGACAGAATCCTGACATATGCCCTCTGATTTTCTAGCAGGGCACATTAAGAAAGAATTTAAGTAGGTATCCTGTTGTGCCTGAAACCTAGAAAAAGATATTTTATAAAATGTGCTTTTATGTATTCCTTTTATCACATTTCTCACTTTGTGTCACAGTATTAACGCTTTCTTAATGCTGGTTTTAATCCTGAGTTAGACTTTAATTTAAAAACAAAACAAAACAAAAAAAATAGACCTGAGAGAGTTGCAGTCAGTAGCTCGATGTCCAAGTGGTCACCTGTAATGAGCGGGATTTGAGGGATGTTCCTTAGGGGTGGGTACTGGGACCAGTGCTGTTGAACATCTTTGTTGATTAAATGGACAGTGGGATCGACTGCACCCTCAGCAGCAAAAGTTTCACCGGCTCTTGGATCCCTTTTGTAAGGGCTCGTGGAATCCATCAGGCTGGCAGTCATTTTAAATGTGCCTGTTTTCTTCTCTCGTAAATTGTGCTACCCCATTGCCTACTCAAATATGCAGATGCCACTGAGAATAATCAAGCATAGCATCTTCTCCTCATATTTTAATATAAACTAGCTTATCAGCTGATAAGAAAAAAGATGCATGTCATGTAATCAAGGAAAATGAGATAAATATTAGCATATTAAATCACCTCTACCCATAAACATTATTCTGAGTGTTCAGCATTTCAAGGTGGTAATGTCCTTCGTGAAGAGAAGCAAGCTTCTATGTATATAAAAGTAAATTAACTTAGCAAGTAATTTTCCATATTCCCTTTGCAATTATCTCTGCTATTTGTCTTTGAGTAAGAATTCTCTTTCACAATTGAACTTTTTTCTACCATTCTGTCCTGCATTAATAAACTCTTTATGGCATCCTATTTGTTGCCGTGAAAAAGAATGTAATGAGAGATTCAGCATTGTATATTCTCTGGAAGTAACAGCATGGTGGGAAGATCTGAGGTCAAAAGAGGTAAATGTTGAACTTGAATAGTTTCTTTTGAACTAATGATTGTGAGAAAAATGGATACTGACTGAAAGAAAAATAGTTTAAAATCTAATGTGCACATAAGATTTTGCAAATATGTAAAAATATATATTTTATGTTAAAAACTCTTTTTTTTTTTCCCATAAGAAGGCTTCATTTTACAGCTTTGACTGCTTAGGACAGTGGTGTATCTTGGAAGAAAACCTCTGATAACGTTTGATGAGTTGTGTCCTTGAGGAGAGCTGTGTCATCTCTGTGCTTGTCCGTGAGACGTGTGCCTGTGTGAGCCAGCTGTTTTGCTGCCCTGCTGCTTTGCAGAGATTTAGGGCAATGATGGACTTGCCTTGTGTTATATTCTGGGCGTTTGGCTAGAGGAGTGTGTATCACCAGAAAATCATGATGGTCTGCTGCGCCTCTGCACATCTAGAGTTTGGGAGGATGCCACGGGCTTACAGCTGTGTTGGATGCAATGGTTGTGCAGGTCTCAACAGCTTCTTTGCTGATGATTATCTTTCACTGATTAGGTGTCACTGAGTTGTCAGGCAGGAAGGGATAAGTGCATCCTTTGTTTTCTTTTTGTCATGAGTAGCTGTTTATGCTATAGAGTTTGCTGAACCAGTTGCTCATGCTTGTGCAAAAACTACTTCAGCAGAAACTTTAGCTTGCTGCTCTGGAGATGGTTAGTGCCTCCAAGTCTAAGGAAAATTTCAGATTTTCCTGCTCAGTTGAGTGAAACTTGCTGTCTGTATAGTTTTCTCCATTTTAGCATGTGAATATGGAATGTAGCTGTAATTGTTGCCTTGGGATGCTTTAGAATCATATAACTTATCTAGTCACGAGGACGTAAGATGTGCTTTCTTCTAGCTGCAAAAGCTATCACTTTTTCCAGTCACATAAAGGTATTTCCCTTCAGCAACAAATGGATAATGAGTAACCAGTAAGGGATATATCAACCTCTTCTCTCTGACTGTGCTCTTCAGGAATGTTTGTAACTGTGGAGATGGCCTTGGGCCACTTTTCAGGAACGAGGTGAGATTGAGTTTCTGATGTCCATTACATGTTCCCACGGATCAGTATTGTGATGAAGATGTGTCTTTTTAGAATGGCGACAAGGGAACATGTCTCTGTTACTACCTCACTTGGTTGTATAACTTCTCATTTTCTACAAGCTCCAAAACATGGAAACACGTTGATTGGATTTGGACACCCAGAGCTGTAGCATCTTGCTATGGGACAATAAAGTTCCCCATAACAGAAAAATATTTTAAAACATTGATTCTCCATGTGACTATATGATTACCTTAAATTAAGTTTAGTGTTAATTCTTTGTAGGAACTCTAATCTTCCTGAATTGACAGGGATCCTTTGGGACTTCAGGTACACATGTTATAAATGATCTATCACACCTAGCAGTAAAAGGGAAGTCACATTATGAAGGCTACAAACTTTGGATAAGCCTATAACTGTCTTGTTCTACACTGCAACATCTCACTTGTCTATTCATATTGTATTTTAACAGAATTTTTATTAATCCCTCATTGAAAGGGAGAGCTTTTAGCTGGGGGGTTTTTTAATACATAATCAAACTACATAATCTTCTGTCATTGAGTCTCAGTTGTCATCATGTCATTATAATCATCTTTGATAGATGTAGCTGATGCATATTTTAGCCAAGGCAAAACATTTTTAACATATTTAGTCATTAGCTGCAAAAATTTAGTGCAATTCAGATTCAGTGCTATCAGATGGAAGTGCCACAGAGGGTAATCTCATGGAGGCAAGGGACAATCCTATATCTTTTTTTCCTCATTTAATCAAAGGGACCTCTAAGTGGTTTTCCCTGCATGTTCAGCTACCCATGATATATCTTTCCACAGAAATTAGTCTAACTTCTACGAGCCTTGAAGATAAAGGCTTGACACTCCTTCTAATCTGTTTTAGGGCTTAGCTCCTCTTATTTGCGTCTTCTATGCTGCACTTTATAACACAGACCATTCATTTACTCTTTATAACTTTTTTTTTTATTATTTAAGGAATGAATCATTTTCATCCTGTGATGTACTGTCTTGTCCCAGATCCTTCCAGATAGTTTTGATATCTGGTCCAGGATCTGTTCCAGTCCTTATCTGATTAACCTCAGTTTGGATCTGCGTTGGGCAATAGAATGACCTATTCCCGCATAGCCTAACTATTCCGTGAGGAGTCCAGCTTGTGCGCGCGTAACACAAAATTACTTGATCCACAGGTCGCATCACCTAAGCCTCTTGCTCAGAGTCCTTAGAGCAGGTGATTTGATATCTATAGTTATATCTTGAACATCCCTGGCCAAAAGTTTAATGCCATAGTCCTCAAGCCCATGCAGGATTTCAGGGCCACGCTCTCAAAATAGTGATTAAATATATCCAAAATGACACATGCTCCCTCTTTGTAAAGGTAACTGTCATCCATGAGGTGTATACTCCACAAGACTTTTGCAGTCTACAGTTTTATATCTACAAAATGTGCTTTGATCAAGCATTTTGATGGATCAGACAGACATGTTTAATTATTGATGCTTTATATTGAAAGTTTTATGACAAATCAGTAAGGCAAAAGGTTTGCATGTGAATATTAAAAATATTTAGATGTGGGGGGTTTTGGCCAGAGAGTTATATCAAATGGAATAAATTATCTTGAAGACACGGTATTTTAATTAACTAGATATATCAGTTATATTTGAAAACACTAACAATAAGCTTCAAAGATAATATTTTTAAGGATTTATTTTTAGCACCTAAAATTAGATGTTTAATAGTGCAATCTACAAGCTGTGGTTTTTTTTTTAACGTAATACAAATTGTGAGACATAACTCATAAGCATGTCCCTCTGGTGTTTTGTCATGCATGTGTAATTTTCCGTTTTTGGTGAAGAATTGTGTCAAAACCAGACATTAAGTAAGGAAAACTCAGAGGACATACACAATCAAAGACTGAGTAAAATGTCTAGAGTTAACTTCAGCCTTGTGAGAAAAGGGAAGAGTTTGTTTCCACCAAAGTAAAGCTTCATGAGAAAATAGGAATTGACAGTTGAATGTGCCTTACTTCTGACATGATTTATATAGTCATATGTAATTCCTAATGAGATCAGGAAAACAGATTGTTTCCTTGCCTTAAGTACCCCAGATTGTTCTACATGATATGATTTCAAAATGTTCTGGTTTGTTCATATTAATAAAACCAAACTATTTTCATAACTCAAGGTGGGATTTTTACTGGATTTTTTTTCTTCTTTTTTTCATCAGAAGAACTATTACACTGCTTTTGCTTTCGGTATCTAATCAAGTTACAATGTGTGGTTTCCTATTAAGGAACCAATATCAGTGGATCAAAAGAAACTACTGGGTATTTTCAAGATTAGTTTTTTTGAGGATGACAAAATAGTGGTGTGACATAGCAAATTTACCAGATATTCAAATATCACCTGGTTGAGGGCTTATGTCCTGTTCAAGAACAGGAGAATCTGGTGTAGAGAGGGGAGAAAGGGAAGTTTTGCTTCCCCTTATATACCTGAGCTTATTTGTGAGCAATTACCTTGGGGTATGGACTACTTTGTCATGGGTTGGAATTTATTTCTAGAGGCTGAAATCAAGATCTGAAAGAGAGCGTCTGTTAAGCCTTGGCTGAGATGCATACCTGGAGTTCTGTACTCTGGGTTGTACTATATGTGGAGTTTATGCTAGACTGATCATTACATCATCTGAAATCACTGATGGTTAATGCATTTTAGTGAAAAGAAGGGCTTTTTGGCTTCTGAAGTAGATGGCTGCAATGATATTTTGCTTAGCTTTGTGTTTATTTTTTCTACTAACAGGCTAACATGTCCACCTTAGATCACTGAGTAACCCGTCAAAACCATTCCCATGGTAGGTGGGGAGATGACAATGTTAGTTCACTTTTAAAATCATTATTATTCTTTCTGTTTGATTGTTTATTTATAGTCACTAAATAAAGCCCATGAAAATGTCATTATTTGTTTGTGAATCTGAATCAACATATTTGTTTAGCTTTTAACAGGACAAGAGCAAAGCATAAACAGAATTCTTCATCTGACTTTTAGAAAGCAAAGGCAGAGAGGCCCTCTAATTGCTGTAGTCCTTTGACTAATTACCTCTTATAACTATAGTTACACTGCAACTGATTCTGTAATAATTGGGTGTTACCAGGAATGATGCAGATCGGAACTCAAATCTTCGGTTGGAAAAGATTGCCACGTTAGGTACATTGTAATTATTCAGGGACAGACAGTTCTGAAAAACAAGCATATAAGAAGGTCAGGCTGAGCAATTATTTCAGTTTAGAATAACCCTCCTCTAGAATGTTATTACTTGCTGTGTGCCGTGCACAGCTCTGATCAGTGTCAGGAAACAGCCAACAGGCTTATGCTTATGACTCCTGCGGTCAACCGAAGACACACATAAAGTTGTTAGAAGGAGGCAGCTATGTGACAGTAAGTGGGAAGCTCCGAAGATTTTTGCACCAAGCAATAATTTTCAAATGTGAATTAATAAACATGTCTCACAAAGAGCTCAGCATTGTTGCATTTTCAGTATTTTTTAAAGTCTGGCTGTAAGTCTTGCAATGGGAACACAGTTCTTTGAATAGCTGATCTGTAGAACAGGCTAGCTGATGGTGGGTCATGTGATTGCAAATATCAAAGAGATTTGCTAAAGAATTTGAATCTCTAGTGTTCTCAGGTCATGATGGAGCTACAGTTCATGGGTGTATTGGTGACCAAAAATTACACAGATGCCAGTCTACAACTGAGTATATCTCCCATAACCTGTAAGAATTCCAACTGTATTAAGGACTTCCATATATATTTTCTTTTCCTTAATATTTAAGCCAAGAATTTTGGGGATGACTCATTTTACTTCCATACCTTTCACAAAGTGGTAAAAAAATACATATGTGTGCCTTTATTTATGCATATACATCTTGACAAAAAGTAAGACTGCACAAATGGCAAAGCACAGGCAGCTCTTCTGGTCTTTTGTTGTTTTTCAGTGCCAGACTGGCACCTAGGAGTGTTTCAGAAGTAACATACTGGGTTTTCTTCTTCCTCTGACTGGCAGTGGCACAATTAGTCTAATAAAGTAGGTAAATAATATACCTCAGACAAATGGAAATGCATTGAATCAAACTTCACATGAAACTTGCTTCTGGAGGCACCCAACACAGAAACTGGACAGTCCATAAATATTTCTGGAGGGTGATTCTGATTTCCAGGTACATTAAAAACCCCAAAGGTCATCTAGGGAAATAAGAACTGCAACTGTTGTTGCAGCTGTAGCTGACATTTTTGGTAGCTTCATTGACTTCCTTGTGGTTGGCCACTGGTAGGCAACATCACCTATCTATTTACATAGAGGCAGAACATTGCAAAACATACCTTTGCTTTGCTGAATATATCTAAAGAAAGTCCTCAGATCATGTCCCAGCATGCTCTAGGCTCAGATTAAAACATAGTGAAACCTGGGTTACATTCTTCATGGGCACAGATTCCCATGGTTGCTAAACCATCTATCTAGCCAGCGGTCTGGAGGGATTATCTCCAGAATATAGTAATACCTATTTCAAAATATGACTGACATGTCTAATTGGCTATTGATAGAAATGCTACTTTTTTTCTAAGGGGGAAATACACAGATATTAAGTGTAGGGCCTGAGGATGGTAAAGCAGGTAATGAAAATCAAAGGAAGATTGCTTATTCCAGATAATGTTATGTTGATTTTCTTTACAGTACTTGAAAAATGCGACATCGTGGGTAGACTGCTATAGCAGTCAGAAAGAAATGTCAAGGGTGTTCCATCCACTAAGGTTTACATTTGAGTCGAACATCTATGTAGTACCCTGCAACTACCAATACATAATCAGAGGAGAAATGAGAATTTGGTTAAAATCTCCATATATGCATAAAAGAGAAGAATGCTGTATGCGTTAACATTCATTCAAAATACAAGTGCATGTAAGGGAGCGAAGGGAGTTTGAGTGTACCTATTGGTATTTTTTTCTATTTTTTTGGATACAGAAATGAATAACACAGAATGATTTTTAAAATAATCAAGTAAATCACTGTGTAGCAACAACACTGCACCAAACAAATTTCTGCTACTCATATAGAAACTTATTCTAATTTAAGTCTTATACTCCAAGTAACCAATCGGGGAAAAAAAAAAAATACTTGTTATAAGCAGAAAGATGCCAGTAGAATGGGGACTGGTCTCTACAGGCGTCATGGAACGTAGATGAGAGACAGGATGCTGTGTAAAACTAGGGATAGGGAAGGAGAGATAGCAGATGGGATGCGTATGCTTACAAAGATGCTGCCTCCCAAACAGAAATGGATCTTGTTGGGTGGAAACAAAGCAACCTCAGGACAACAAAAAGTGACCTGATAAAATGCAATATGCTGGAAAGGAAGGAAATGCTCCGGGGGTGGGGGAGGGAGGATGTTCTTTGTGGTGAATGCCGAAGCTGACAAATGAAGGGCAGAGTACAGCCAAACAAGAGGACAAACCTGTAAGTGATTAAATAGACAATTCAAAACACATTAAGTTCCTGCGGAAGACAGATGGAGTTGACATTAGGAGAAGAAAGCTGCAAATAGAAATGGGAGGAGCAACTAAACTTTGCTTTTCTGTCTAGGGAAGAATTTTATGTGGTCTTGTGTTGTTTTTTTTTTTAAACAGAGTTGGTAAAGCAGATGACAGACTCATAGAAGAACAATGGTTATTCTTCTATTCACTACCAGTAGATCTTGTCTGCGTGGATATCTGATTTTCCAGACACTTAGACTGATCAATTTGTATTAATACTGCTAATACATGTGACAGCTTATGCTAAATATCGCTAATAACTGGTGCAGGATTACCTGGGTTTACTGTGAAAAAAGATCCGTATGATTTTTATAGATAATTGTATGTTATGGCTGTGCGTACATGATGAGCATTAGAAAAAGAGGCCTCTGCTGCACAGCTCAGATGTGAGTCTAGAGTTTGACACTCCCCTCTAATTTGGATCTATTCAGTTTTGACTTGGCTCATTATGAATGGAGAGACCAGCTGCAAAATTCAGATGCTGTTCTAAATTTGATATCTGAAACTTGCCAGAGGTCAGGGACTTTCAGAGATAAAAGCGAGGTTTAGAACTATCTCTAATAGGAAGATAATATATATTTTAGAAGGAGTGACTCCAGACTTCTTGCCATCTGTGGTTTACTAGGTATGTAACACAGTGAAGGTTTTCATGAAAACTCTGTTTGCGTGACCCTCAATGACAGTTCTGTGTATTGCCTGGGCCAGATTCTGGTCTTTTACAGCCACAAATCAATTGTAAATCTGTAATACTTCTATCAGGCATGAGAATGGAGTAGTGAAAGAGAGTAGTATGTATGGAGTATATGAGCATACGTGCCACTTGTGATTATAACGTATAGCATTTGTTGTTTCAGATTACTCTTTTCAAGTTCTTAGGGGTAGATCAGGAAAATACTTTTATGCCTGAGGCAGGATTTAGGAAAGAATTTAGGTACTAAATTCCGAAACTGCAGGTCAAACTGCCTGCTTCATCTCTTTGCTGTTTTCTGAAATGGAGTGCCTGTGTCTTTGACCTTTGAAACACCAAAATCTTGATGTTTTTTGTAGGTGCCTGAGCAGTTGTTGCTGTGTCTAATTCTCATAGGGATCCTAGCTGGCTGTTGCATCCAAAATTACCTTACAGGTAGGCAGAATTATATCTTTCGGGAAACTCTGAAGTTTATTATTCACCCTTTTATTACTGTAGTCCAGGCCTTTCCTTGTCAAACCCAAATGTCAGACGATATTGTTGGGATCCTGTGGGAGTAAGAGTGGGAAACCAGGAAACCTACACAGCACCACAGAGATTAACAAATCCTGCTTGCTGCCCTTAGCTGACATACTGATTCATAGTACTGAAATTTTGAATTATGCTGGTGTGCCGATGGGGAGGAGAGAGATGGGCAACAGTCCTCTAAAGAGGCTTTGTCAGGAGGGGGATGGTGAGGAGCACTATGCTGTGAGGCTGTTGCTGACAATTAAAAACCCTCCCAGGGCTGGGAGCAGACCTCTGCCAACATCCTTGGTTCTGAGAGATAACTGAAGAACACAGCATGAACTGCATGCCAGGATGGCCATGCGACACCAGTAAACACCTGATGCGAAGCTGAAACGTGAATCATTCAGGTGTCACTCTGCATAAATTTTTCAAGTGCTCTCTGTGAGCATGCTGTAGATTTTTGTTTCCTGCATCTTGTTCATGATGTATGGCTTATATTGAGGCTTCATGCATTTAAAATACCTTGCCTAACACTTCTTTGTCTGGTGCTTTATAATGACCTTCTGAGTTTTGAATAGAGCCCATCTGGCTGTATTTTAGCAAGAATATTTTCTTCTCTATGTAGCTCTGGGGAAACACTGACTTTTCTGAATAGGTTCCCTCCCTCTTTGGAGAAGAGTTGGCTCCCTGCTATCCAATAGCAGCCCCCTTTATTCCTAATTTCCATTACGTTCCAGATATTGCAAAACCTGTATGCTGATTCTGTGGGCCTAAGTAGTTCACTTTCAGAAAAATTAAATTGCTTTCACTACAGAATACTTTAATTATTTAAAACCATGCATAAATTCGCCATCTTGGCTAGGGCAGGCTTGTTACTTTGATGTGGAGAGGGTGGGTGCCATGGTGAGCACTTTCTGGAAAAGAGGAGACACAGGGAGACGTAACAACTGATTCTAGGTTGAAAGGGTTGAAATCAGTGAAGAAAGCTCAGAAAATACCCCAAACCAAAATTGTAATCGATGAAAGAGTCTCAAGAGGTGAAAAACCATTGATCTGAGCCACTGCAAAGTAAAACTCGTACAGCAAACAGAAACAAGAGGGTGGTGGAAGGACTGACTGGCTCAAGGGGCTTGTAATCAGTACAGAAATGTGCAGCTTGAATTTGCAAAGTTTTACATTTGATTTCTGTTGAAAAATCATTAAAATGTTCTTTTTTTATTTCCTTGGGTTGATGCCATGAGAAACATTCTGATATTTTTTCTGTTACTTTTGACAGACCCAATCTGAGGCTTGATTCACAAAGATGTTTAGCTGTTTAGTATACATTAAGTATGTTTATAATGCAGTTAATCAGATACTCAGAATGTGTCTATAACCTTAAATTTCAGTTATGTTTGAATAAACCTTGTATTATATCTGTCAGTTAAGCAGGACTATAAATGCTGTGAGGGGTCCTAGTGAATATGGCTACTTTGTGCTCCAGTGCTTATGCCAGCCCATCCAGAAATGTAACTGTCCACATTCACTGGCAGAAATTAAGAGTACGTTGAAATCAATGCACTTCTTAATTTCTTCATCTTTCATAAATGTGCAGGTATTTTACTGGTTTGTTTTCTATTAATTCTTTTTATGAGAAATACCGAGTTGAAATTTTTAGGCTGTCTTGAGTATCAAAGGGAGTTCATACCTGACTGAGACGTGCACTGTAAAAACATTTTTCTAGACTGTCTTTGTTTGCAGTTGCGAATCGAGGATACTCCGATTTCTAAGCAGGATGCTTTGTTTTCCATTTCATTTGTTTGCTTTTACTTCCTCTGCTCTGTGAGTGCATTTGGGTTTCTTTCAGCTTTTAATGATTCTGCTGGATCTGTTAAGAGAGTCATCACTGCAGGCAGAAGGAGCATATGAGGCTTCTTATACCTCTACCCTGTACGTGGAACAACGTGAAAATTCCCCATCTTTAAGTCTCATTTCAGGGTCCGAACTAGAGTGAGCCTGAAAGCAGTGTCAGCCCAGCATCATGAGCACGATAGACAGGACCACTTACTCGCAGGCAGTTTGGAAGCAGCATGCAGAGTTTGATGGCACTACTCTTAAAACTACTTGTTTTCTCTGGTGGGATAGCAAAGGTTATCCCTGCTAAATAAATGCCACAAACCTTGAGGCAAAATGGGGCTTCAGGGTGCACAGTTTAGACAGAAGTGCTCACCTTTACTATATATGTCCTGCCACTATGTCCTCTCCTTATCACAATCTTTGGAGCATATGTGGCATTTTTTTATGTATGCTGTTAGACAGAGGACCTACAAAAAGCTCTAACATGAAAATGAATTTGATGGTTTAGTGTTGTTGAGCAGTGCCCCAGCTATACAGTCTGCCTCATCACTTAAGCACTCTTGCTTGCTGGCTTCATGCTGCAATCTGTGGAGAATCCAAGGTATAATTAAGCCTGGGTTATACTGGCTCAGAAGTGAAAAGGGACTTTGCTGTGCTGCACTGAAGAATTTTCTGTGATGTCTGTCTATAAACTACACAGTTTACCTGTAATTTTACTTATTTTAGAACAAGGTCTAAGACAAAACTGACTAAACTGCTTTTGTGTGTAGGGGAAGGTGACAAGAATTTTATGCCAATTAGTGCAGCACTAAATTGCTCAATAACTTCAAGCCGAAGTAAAGACAGCTGTAAATCTGGGAACAGCTGTCATGCCCATCCAGTGAGAAGCTAAGCATCTGAAATGCTTGTCTGAGGAGATCGAACCTTGTAGGCTTTATGTATAATTTGAAAAGAGGCACTGGATGGAGTTATATGGAATGATTGATCCACGCATGTTAAGTCAGGTGAGGTGATATGCAATTAGCAACTACTTGCGAGGTGAAACACTGTGCAAAAACCCTTAGTGTGTGTCCTAACAAACACAATCCACTGTGAATAGGAAAACTGATGATTGCTGTTAGGCTTGATAAAGACAAGAGGTTTGAATTTCACCTGCTCATACTGCAGGATTATTTTGTATCCTTCTCAGTAGCAATTAGCTCAGCTGGAGATGCAGCATCAAAATAGCACTCTCGTTCACTTGTTTGTTACGTCGGTTATATGAGTAAAATTCACAAAATTTTATCATTTTAATTGTATAAATCCAGACTTGAGACTTGTATAAATCTTGAGAGAGAGTGGAGACAAAAAAAAAAGGCACGCTGGATTATCTTTATCATAGTGAGAGATGCTATGCCCTAGGAGTGCCTGTAATCTCAATATCTGTTTAAACCGGTGACTGATTCGTTCATGTGTGGTTGTGCAAAATTGCTTATATTTTAACTCCATAGGATAGAAAACAGAATGAGTAACTGGATCATACCCATTGTAATGGATATCACTACCAACCACGTCTTTTGTTATGCAGTTTTCAGGAGGCGTGCTTCAAGTAATAATGTATTTTCAATGCTTCTCTGTCATTAATTGCCTCCTACGGCAATATTTTCACCTATTACATTTGTATCATATGTAGTCATATCCAAGCAGCACAGGTCAGTGTGATGTCAATTAAAGTTCAAAATGAAGAAACAAGTGTTATGAAGGAAGTATGGGTTGTGCTCAAAATAAGCACTTAACTGCACTAGTGTACATTGTGATACTCATTGAGCCTCATTTTAGAGTTTCCTGAATGATAATCAAGGAGACCAGTTGTCCCTCAGTCTTCACAGGACAGTAGCTATTTGTATGGCATACAGAAAAGAAGTCAACAATAGACAATTTCAAAGGTAAAGACAAATTCAGACTATGCCTTGTGTCACTATCTCTTTCTCTGAGATTAGGGCAGTCTAATAATGGAATATATTTATTTTATACATGGGATTTTAACCTACCATAGCCTGTTTTGCATAAGTGACAGTGAGCCATCTGTGGTTCACATCAAGGTCTAATGTGGTGAAAAGAGGAAATTCATAGGAAGTGGTTGCTTTCTAATTCAGCTCCTTCTTTATACTTGCTTTGTATATTTGCATATGTTGTTTGTTGAGGGTTATATTTGTAAAAGGGAGTCAGACTTGCGCAGCTGGGAATTTGTGGGTTTTCTTTGAAGTTTTCTTCTAATATTTGAATCCTTTGCCTCTTATGAAAGGCTCATGTGAGATGAATTGTATAATTACAATTGCAAATAGGATCTTGCGGAGCAATGCCTTGTTTTTATGGCTGGCTTAACTGACTGCCCTACTCCCAGGTTGTGGAAATCCAGGCTAAAGGAAATTTCAAGGAGTCCCTGAGCTCATCTTCCAGCTCCCAGACAGGATGAGCTATACCTCCTCATCTGTGACAAAATCTAAACCTCCGCTCATGAAGTTTGCCTATAGAGCTTGTAGAGTTTGTGCCAGGCTTTCATAGTGGGGAAAGATGAAGGTTAGATATTCAGATAAACTCCAAGAAGCGATCTCTTACTCCAGTTTAAAATTGTTACTACTTGTCTTTATCACAAACAGATTACTCCCATATTGCAGAAAACTTTTATATATTTGAGTAGAGCTATTGAGTGCCTCTTGTCTCCCCTAGCCAAAACAAACAGCATTCTAGTGACTTTGATTTTTTATATTTGCTAACATTTCCCGAGGTGCTCATTATTCTCATTCACCTTTGCTGGAATCCATGCAGCAAGTCCAGCCTGGTCTCCCTTGAACTGCAGCATAGTGCCTGGCACTGGGTACAGTAAATTCTCAAGACTATCCTACTGAGTGGCAGAACATTGCTGGATTTCACGTCTCTCATGTGACACTCCTGTTCATGCTTCTCAGTACATTTTTTGCCTTTCAGTAGGTTCTGTACTATGTTATTATATAGCTACCTCCCTCTTGACCTGCTCCTTCACCTCCAGACCCTCACCTGGAGTTTGCACAGCTGATTATTTGTCTTTGTGCAAAATGTTATACTTGCCTTTATGAAACTGCACCTTATTTCTCGTCTTCTCTCCAGTTAGTCAGACTTGCTTTGAATTCCATACCTGTCCTCCCCAATTTGAGAATGTCTGTGAATTTAAAAGCTTTCTCACTACTTCATCATCAAGGTCACTAATGAAAAATTTTGAATAGTACTGCATTTGGACACAATCCAGGGAACGCTGCTCACTACACCTTCTACTTTGGCACTGATAAAGTGATTCTCTGACTGTAGTTTTCCAGTCAATTAGATATCTGCTTGATAGGCATCACTCTCCAGTTCATTTGTGAAATACTGGCACTAGAAAAACAACTGCCTACCTGCTAAATTTGGTCACCACTCTTCTATCTTTTTGATAAACAGTGAAGAGAGCAGACATCCATCTATGGTAAAACTTTGAATGGAAGTGTATGCTTCTACAAGCCAAAATTGTTCTTAGTGATAAATAGAACATGGTTTCAAACCCTGCCTATGTAGTGAAACCAGCACGATTTCTCTGCCACAACCATCAGAGTCTGTGGATCTGTTCCTTTCCAGGGAGGCTCAACTGGATCTTGGCCGAAGACACCTGTCTCTGGTTGGATTGCTTTGAATTGTCCATCTACTGTATCAGCAGATGAACAATTTTGGTGCCCAGTCATCAGACTTCCAAATATAAATGCCACACAGTCATCCTCTGTGGTTTGTAGAGAATGGAGATATATGTGCTTTCTATGATTTTTCTGGCCCTCCCTTTCTCCCTCATGAGGAAAAACAAACATGTCAACAAAACAAAGTCTCTCTTTCTTCAATTCTGTCCAGTTCTCAATGGAGATGTCTTAAAGTCTACTAATACCTACTGAGTGTTACTGTTTTGTTTTTTGTTTTTCTAGTTGAGCAACAGCTACTTCTCATTTTATTTCTGAAATCTGTTTAAAAAGAGGTTGCTATTCATTACAGCATATTGATGCATCAGCAGGGAGAGGTTGTTTCCAGTTACTCACTTTAATTTTTTTTTTTAGTTTTCCTCCCAATAGATTTATTAATGAGGGATGGGATAATAGAGCAGAGTCTTTCAAACAATTGTAAGAACACATAGCTGGGCAAAGTCTGCTTTGCAGAACTGAGTTGATTATCATTTGGAAAATGGCAATGAACATAAGTTGCGAGTAGAATTAATCAGACTATTGTTTAAACACTAAACTTTCTTAAACTGTCTGCAGCCAGCAACCTAATTGTTGCATGGATTTGAGTTTGAAATACCTGTGCTTGATGAATAAGAAAAAGTAATGGGAGTTTATATTACTTCTGTTCTGCTACTTATAAAGGATTCAAATGAGCAGATTTTCTAAGTTAAACTGCATTAGCTTCTTCATTGCAGTATGTCATACCAAAATCTGGTTTTGCACATTTAAGTTTTCATGCAAATCAAGAAGATGAGTTGGATCTGCTTTCTTCTACTTTTGTTCATTCCATTGGCTGAACAGAGTTGCAAGCTAAGATTTCACTTATCATTTATAATTTTCTGACAATATATTTATTTGAAATCACCGTTCATGGCCTGGAAGCCACTCTATAGAGGTGGCAGATCTGAAGTTTAATGATGAATTTTTGAAAGTTTCAGAAGTAACCAGTGAGTTTTCTTGATTGATTAATACCATGAGCAACATCCTCTTTAAAGTAACTGTAATTTTAATATATGGTGTAACAGATTTTTTTAAAGGAAGCAATGCATCTAATAACTCTACCAGGTATTATTGTTTCTGATGAGAAACGTTTTCATGTGCGGTATGGACAGAAATAAGTAGTTTCTAGATTTTCTTTTATATGGACCTAGGTGGCGACTGAAGTTAATGCAAATGTCCAATGTGCTGTTGTCTGAGATACACTTTTAATAACTGGTGATCCTGGAAAGAATGGAAATTTAGAAAACTGCTAATTCAAATGATATTTCAAAGAACAAAAGAATGCAATTCAGTGTTTGTTTCAGAAAGTAAGACTCTATCGAGGGTAAAGTGACAATTATAATTAGCAGCTTAAACAGACCAGGTAAAAAAATCAAACAAGACAAACAGATCTTAAAATGTAAATGTTTGAGTGTTTTTGTTACAGCCTTCAAATGTACAACTTCAAATGACAAAAAAACTTTCAAGTACTGCTGAAAAAAAAGCTGTTCAAATGACTTGAAAATGAAAACAAAGCTTAGCAGCTTCTTCTGTCTAAAGGTATCTAGACAAGAAAATGGAAATATTTGTTTCTTTGAGAGAGCCAGAACAATCACAGTCCTAGTGTCAAGCTGAGGAAATTACAAAAGAGGGATCTTGCCCTAGGAATGACTAAAATCCAAGAAACCAGACTTCCATACCTGGAGTCCCTCGTGGTGCCCAGCCAGGGTGAGTCTCCCACCGAGACCCTTGCTGGTCCTGGTCCCAAGCTTGCCAAGGAGAAGTCAGTCCCGCTCCAACACAGTCAGGAATATTTTCTGTTCCTTGGAAATCCTTGGTGGAGTTACAGGGGAATGCAGTCTTCACAACAAAAAAAAACTGGTTATGGGAGTCTTGGTGTTGATTCACCTTAATCCTGGCCTGGGAATCCGCGAACCTGAGTCCTTGTCCTGAAAGCTCTGGATGTGACACTAACAAAGCAAGGTAAAAATCAGAGCTATAAAGCTCTCCCACTGACTTCTGTGGGATTAGAATCACAGTTCAGTCCCATTGACAAAATTGATTGCAGCAGCAGTTGTTATTAATTGGGAGAAAAATGTCTGGATTATTCTTTTCAACAGATTAAGACTGCGGATGCAATAAATTTATGGTACCATTTTAATGTCAATAGTGGTATGATGATTTGACATTTATATAAATTTCTAGAAAATAACCACGCTAGTTCTATAGATTTACAGAAACCTGCACTGATAAACCTAAAATAAAGTGCTGTCTAATATGAATAGTTGTGGAAAAAATGCTTTCCTTGCATTCAAAAACTAGTGAGAAGTAAACTAGCTAATTTTGTGAAACTTAGAACTCCACTACAGTTTTATTTCCTCTGAGTGGTTTAAATGACAAATGACAAAATTTATAGAGAGAAATAACTGACAAGTAGTTGCCTTGTAATGGCAAATGTAAAAGCAAAATTGAGTTGGGTAATCATTTTCCTTTTAGAGCTGGCCACAACTATAAAGAAATTTCATTCACTGCTATTTATATTGCTAATGTTTGAACACATATTATCAGGGTGCTATGATGATGAGGACCACAAATAGAAAGGAGATTACTGAGGGCATGTTAAGAATTTGGTTTTTCCATCCTTAGTTTTAGCTACAAAGGCTGATTTCTAGACTCTAGTTTCCTTTACTCTGCAGCATTTATATTAGTAGAAGTCCCATGGAGCTTGTTGCAACGAGCTGTTGTGACCTTCATTCAAACACTGGTTGTTGTTGGGTTTTATAAGCTTTGCTGAGGAACAGGGGCCCATGGGAACCTTCAGCATCCACCCCTTAGTGGTGTATATTTTAAAAAAATGTGGAGTTACAGCGTTGGGCAATGAGAGGAGAGCTGTGCATGAGGAGAGGAAAGGCTGTGTGCTCAGGGCATAGTGCTATCTTCAACCTGTGGAAACCAGAAAGAAACTTTAATTATAGCTCTTCCTAGTCTTGCAAAGAATCCTGTGAAAGGAATATATCTGTTGAAATGGTTGGGATTGACGAGGGTGTAACACAGTAGAGAGAGAAACTAAGGCTGCTTTTTGAGTAGGTCCTTACACATTTCTTCAAACTCCTCTAAGATACTTCTAAATCATGCTAGAGAAATTAAAACTATTCAACAGAATTGAAAGCAATGATTCCCAAAATGCAACCCCAAAGATTTCAAGGAACTTGAACACTTTGTCTTAATATATGTTTAACTGACCAAAGAAAACCTGACAGCAAAAAAGTAGGTGGCATTTGGAGTTGCCAGCACACTTGTCTGCAGGGAACTAATTGATATATTATAAGTGAGAGTCCTAAAATATTCTTGATGGAGTGGACAGGCAGCACAACTGCCATCAATAATAGTATCAGACACTGACACAGCATGACCTGTACTTCTGCCAGCTCTCTGGAATAATAAAAACTTTCTATGGATGGAAGTAAAATCCTCTACTTGCATTATCTACTGTGGCTTATCTCTATATAGTGGTTTTTTTTAGTTTTAAATTACATCATTAGCACATGTGATATCCCACTATAATTTATTACTTACTGAAGCATGTATACCATGTTAGAGGGTATTTTTATGTTTTACTAAAACAGTCAATAAAATATTATTGCAATTTATTCTGCAATAATATTTGATCTTGCCCCCACAAAGGCAAAAATCTGTGAACTTAAAAAAAATTAAACCTGCTTGGATTATTATTTAATATTTTTCCAACTAAAATGAAACATTCTTTAATATTATGTAATATTTTTCTATTTAAACTTTTGCTGAAAGAAAGTGTTGTTAAAGCATCTCTGGGCAGCTTCCTGTGCAGCTGGTTTTTGACTTTGACCTACTCAAAACCCTTTAGGTCACTGGACTCTCAGGATCTCAGTTAAACTCTGCTCACAGAGAAGTTTAAGAAAATGTCACCAGACAGTTTCAATATGCAGCTAGCCAATTCATGTTTCCTTTCTCAACTTTTCCTTAACTTTCTGTTCAAGCTGAAACACGCAGCACAGCTGATAAACATGCAGCACAGTTTAGCTGTGTGCAAAGCTGGAAATGTCCAGGCAGGGAGCTACTGTGAAGGCTGAGATGTGAAGTCATGGAATTTGAAATCTGCCTTTTTTGGAAGGTCTGTCTCCAATCTATCGAACACAGAGACAGCCTGAAGAATTTGCCTTAGGCTGGATGAGTGGAAATTGCAGAGATGGAGGTTGACCATTAGTTGAGCATAAATTGACAATATACTCTTAAGGTATAACCATCTTTCGGCTTGCAGTTGCAGCATTTTGTTTTTATGCGTGAGAGTAAAACTAGAGGAATATTTACAACAGGCTACACATTCACATCTATAGCTTTGAAAGGGCACATGCAAAGTGATAGCAAGTCACAGAATAACAATTCAAATATTTGTATAGGTTCTGCTAGGACTTCGTTTTCCCCAGAAGGAAGACATATATACTTGAAAGCATCAGTGTTCCTGACATGGCTTCCACACCATGTGGACCAGAAGTCTGTGGGCTTTAGGCTTTCGCTAAGCACACATTTAAAAAAATACAAATTCCCTTGCTGAACTGGTACTTGAGCAGACAGTATGTCTATCTCTAGTCAGCAAAGGAAAGGCATACTTAATACCCACAGTAGCTATTGATTAAAGGTTTCCTACTCAGGTAAACTACTAGACCTCTTTTGGGTAAAAAAAAAAAATAGAAATCTATTGCCAATTAAAAACTACACTATGTTTCCTGACTTTAAGACTTGTTTTTTGGATGTGCAATGTGGCTTTGTTTGGAAGTGCATTGCAATGACAGTGGCAGCATGCTCTGTGAGGATCCGATCCAGCACACTCTGAAGCCAGAGAAACAAACTGAGCTCGCTGAAATGAACCTTTTTTTACCCTTGATGCTTCAAAGGGATTCAGTTTCTCTGAATATTTCTGCCAGAGCAACCTTTTTATGAACAAAGCAGTTCTGTAAAAAGTAGCTTTCGCAGAAATGGCAAATGCACATAGAATCAGCATATGCATAAATTGAAATAATTGCTAAACCTCCTGTGCCAGGCTTTGAGCTCTCAAAAATATATTTTTCTGCTTGATAATCAACAACATTTTCATTACTATGACCTCAACCTAGTTAGTTCGCTAACAGTTACAGATTTCAGGGGAACAACACAGTGGCAAAGATCGTCCTGAAAATCAAGATTTTTACCTTTTTAACTAACTAGTATCACAGCATTCAAGATCTCATCAGACACAAGTCTGGGTCTTTCTGAGTCTTCTTATAGTAGCTTACTTTTCTAAACCTTGTTTTGTCATTCATTGCATAAAAGTCTCAAGTATGAGCACTTAAGTGTTTGGAGAGGAAGTGTAGGAGTTAAAATATCTTGTTTATTTTCTTTGCCTCTGTAATAACACAGAATTAGAGCTTCCCCATGCCTCTCTTCAGTGAAAAGGGAGTAGATAAACTCATGGCTCTTGAAAAGCATTTGGATACTCACAGGTAGTAAGTAAAACAATGTAAGTTAACGTGGGTTTTTTTGTTGACGTAAAGATGAGTGTAATCAAAGTACATCCCCCTAAAGTGCATATGCCTAATTATTTAGCTCTGATCAACTATAATGATTATATTGCTAAGCCAAATTAAGTTTTATATTGGCACAAGTAAACCCTAATTGTATTTATAGTGCCTTTTGGTAACAGATCCCCTAAAATTTATTGCTCTGAATTATATGCAGCTCGTGTTTGCATCTGTTTCTGCAGTATATTTGTCCAAAAATCTCTTGAAAACTCTACAGATAAGATTTGTGAAAAAGACCTGGAGAGATATTATTTATAAATTGTCTTTCTTCTTTAGCTTTTCCAAAATACAGAGGAAATACTGAAGGACCTACTGGTTCTTACTGTTTCTTCAACCAGTAAAGACACGGTAATATTGGGTGGCTCTTCCAAGAATCTGCATTCTCATTAACGTTCACCTCAAAATGAATGAATTGCGTTTTCAGACAGGTTCAGAGGGTCACGTTTCTTTCTTCGCTGTATAAGAATATAAGCAGACAGCAGATTTCTTTCTCCAACTTTCCATCACTCACAGCTTCCAGAGATAATTACAGCAAAAGTTCGGAGCGGTTTCTGCTTCCTTAGTTGTGTGTTTCTTGTGTGTAAATACTAAAGAACAACACATATTAAATATATTTCCTTTTTCAAGTTAGATTGTGCAGGGTATAATATTGTGGCATTGTACTAAGGCTTCAGTGCAAGATGTTCTAGGAGAGGCAGATGACTTCATTTAAATACAAATACCATCTCCTTCACATTCACTCTCTCATGTCCATGTGCTTTTAAGCCCCAAGATGTGTGTGCACACGTAGCTCAAGTACCAGGTTGTGTGTCCAGGGTGTCTGAGTGGGTTGAACCAATTTGCACCAAACTGGGAGGATTCAGGTACTGGTTTAACATTTCTACTACTAATTAAGTCTACCTTAGAAAGTTTTGCAGATAGAAGGAAACTTTTAGGTTAGTGCTAACATAAAACAATGCCTGAAATAATTCACCCAATCTGAGTGAGAATATATGCATTTTGATGTGGATTAATAATGAAAAATTAAATTGTAGGAAGTGAGAATAAAACTTTATAATTGGACCTTGGCAAAATTGACAAGTTTTCTGGAATAAACAGTTTCTCTCTAGGTATTTTAAGCTCTATAATAAACAGTACTGTTACATAATTGTAAATAACTTAATTAGCTGCCAGAGCTGATTAAAAAGTGATTTTATAAATCAACTTTTAAAAACCTACTCCCTTGCTGCAATGCTAAACTGATAATAGCAAAGTGATTCATTTACTGAACTGAATTCTAGTTTTCCACTGGTATCAGATCTAATTTTGAGTTAAGCATGTAGAGAAGCAATGTTCATGGAAGTAGATGTGGAGCTCTTCTATATCTGTCCACAGCTCTGCATCTCAAAGCACTCTACAAGGACATGCTGTGCCAGCTCTGTCTCTTGTGCTGGGCCAAGGCTGCTGCCTATCTGCTGGAGGAGCAGGAGAGCATCCCCAGCTCTGGAAGTCAGGGATACGGTTTAGCAGTGAGCTTGGCAGTGTTAGGTTAATGGCTGAATTTTATGACCTTAAAGACCTTTTCCAACCAAAAGGGTTCTGCTATTCTATGATCCTGCTGTTGCTTTGTCTGCTTGCATTGTGCTAGTGTCTAAAGCTGTTCTGTTGTAGTCCAGATGGAGTTTGGGGAGGAGGGAAAAATTACCTGGTGCATTGGTCAAGGAAAGCTTTCCACTTCTTCTCCAACATTTTTCCAGCTCCTGAGTGGGGTACCAGTTGAGGAGATGGTGTAAGAATTGGCCAACTGGACACAGTAATATACCAAGTACCTGGCAATTAGTACTGTTCTTTGTCTTTCCCACGCATCTGGTAGTTAACCCGGCTCCTGTGCAGCAAGGTTCTCCAGCTTCTGTGTGCTACTTGTTTTCTGTAAGAATAGTTAAGGCATTTTGTTTCCTCACCTCATTTACTCTCGCTTACTTCTTAGGATAATTTATTCACATCTCACAATTGCCCATTCTTTTAAATGTTTTTAAGTGCTGATATCATACAAATGTATTAAAAAAAAAGTCAACATCATTCACACAACCTCATTATTGGACGACTAGGGCAGAATAATTCCCACTCCTGCTGCAAACAGACAGATGAAAAGAGATGGAGCTGATCAGTAAGGCCTTGGACTGCTACTGTGGTCAAGAGACATTTCATGTGTTGCAGAATTTATCTTTCTATCTGGTCTGTTAGCCTTCAAAACAGCTAGTGCAAAAATGTTACTATCTTGATTTTGTTCCTCCTGCCTGCAGTGGCAGCATCTTAATCCAGTTGATCAATTATCCTCAGGGCAAAGGAGTACAAATATTAGAGTTTTCGTAACTGTATACGTTTAAAGAAAGGAACTAGCATAAAGATAATTAAAGGACTATTTAATTAAATGAAAATGAGAAATCATTGGGATATTACTTCTAGTTTTAAAAGCCCAATAAAACTCTAGATACATGCGCAACTTCAAGACAAAGAAAATTTACACAATAAAAAACACCCTTTGTCCTGTGGCATCTTTTTCTGTTCTAGTTTTTTGGAGGTGGAAGGTGGGGGAAGGAGTCTTTTCTTCAACAAAATGGTAGTATCATTTTCTAAATGCTCCACAAGACAAAATGGGTTTCTTGGCACAAGAGTTACATTATCTCCCTTGCGTTTACATATGATCCAGACTGAATAAAATTTCATGAGCCACAGTTAATCATTTTGCTACAAGTGTCACCTCTGAGCTCCTGATCTTGGGTTGTATTCCTGGGTTTGAGAATGTTCTTGCTGGTATTTCTACAATTCTTTTGGAAATATGGAGGAAATTTAAAGAGAAGACAGGGTGAATTGAAGGTCACAGAAAAAAAAAAATCTACTGTGAAGAGGAATGTATTTATTCTCTTTTTCACATGAGATTTTATCTGATTATTCTCTCATTCTTAACACCACAGAAGTACTTCTTCCGAAGTGCTACATACTAGACAACAGATATTGGTAAACAAATGTCAGGGAGAGCAGCATGAGAAAGAAATGCATGAACTCAATTCTTACGTTATTAACAGGTGACCTGGCATTCAGAATCCAGGATGTAGCTCCAGAGATATGGAGGTGATTGTGTTTTATTTTTATTTCCCTAAGCCAGATCCTCTTTGTTGCAAAAGCAAATTTCTTTACTTCAATTTACTTTAGATATTCAGCAGCACTTCTTAATGTTTTAGTTTATATGAACCTGGGAATAATATAAACAAATACAAGTGAGTGGAATTGCACAAAATCTGTGTGTTGGGGCTTTTTTTGTACCTTACAGCACTATAAAGGAACTGTTATGCTCAAAACCTTGTTTAAAGGCAAAGAGATAATAGACCTTGCATATAACAGTTTAAATCAAGAATCATGCTCATTTCCATGCTTTCTTCTTCCTAATGCTAGGTTTCAGTTGGGATCCTTTTAATGAAGAGGTAGTTCTTTGGGGTTAAGAAGGAGAGAATAATCAGACCTACAGTGCTTAAAATATTTATACTTAGATATAGCCCTACAAAACATGAAAACTTTAAGATATTTACTCCTTATACAGGAATCTATAATTTCTGTAGATGGATGTCCTCTGATATAAAGTATCTTGTGATGGTGAAACATGTACAAATACTGACAAAATCCAATTAAGCAGTCATTGTAACAACTCAAATCCTGAACTGGACCCAGCTACATTTGAATTCAAATGACCACAAAGTTTCAACTCAAAAAGAATTGAAATGGAAGCTTTAGATGCTTAAACAATTATAAAGCTACTTGCACAAAACATTATCTCTGGCGTATTTTAGTGCTTGAAATCCAGGACTAGCAGCAAGTGATCTTTCCATGCAGGATACAACACATTTTTGTCTTTGATCTGAACCTGATATGTGTGAGTCAGGCAGCGGGGGCTCGACGCAGGTGGACTGAAGGACCAACAAGACAAACTGAAAATCCATGTCAGCCAGAGCTCCCCACCAGAGTGACAGAGCTGTGGTGTTGCTAGAGATTCTATAAGTGTTTTAATAGGTCACCCATTATACAAAGGTATTCACCCAGTATTGAGTTGACCAACAGCTTTTGGTAAGCTCAAACTTAATAAAAGATTAACGTTTTTGAACTGTCAGAATTTATGGACAGAAAGAAAGAGAAATGAATGGAGGAGAGCAGTGAGTGTATTACTTCCATTGCTGGGGCTGGGGAGTTACTGCATAAGGTTCAATAGTATTATGACAACCTTTAAAGAGATGTGTATGAGTACAGCTTAATGACTAGGCATTATAGGGGAAGAAGTTTGGTAACACTCTCACTGTACTTATAACTTATTAAATATACTACCTTTAAAGTTATCTAGAGAAAAGTAGTTTTTGCTGTTCAGCGTTTTGGCAAAAAATACCTAATTGCACAACATCTTTTGTCTTTCTTTTGTCTGCCTGATGTTGTGGTATCAAGAATGATTATGGTGTCCAAACAGATAGTTCATTTATTTTCTCCCACATTAGAAAAAGAAAGATCTTCTCAAGACTTGATTCTTCTTTCTGACCTCTATTAGAAAATACCTGTCTTGACAGTTTGCCCAAGTGTAATAACTTATCTTTCAGGAAGCTTAATTAAGTGTCCTCCTACATTAGTCAGCGAGGAAAGATTTGAATTACTAACGTTAGTCTCCTGAAAAGTTGTATCAGTTCCTTCCATTGCCACAAATTATCTTTTTTGTTTTGGACCACATAGGGTCACAGTGACACAACACCCATCTGTGGAGCATGAACAACAATAACAAAACCCAGTGCATTGCAAGAAGACCATGCGGTGCTGATATGATAATGTGCTTTTTCTTTTCACATACAGTAAGGATCGGAGATGCATGTGTGTACACAGGAGTTATGAAAACATCTCAAAATGCACCCTTAGCTTGTTTATACTACCGTAAAATACTGTAAAGTGGCAGTAGTTATTTCAAGTAACCCATAATCTACCAGAGAAGCATGTGGATAAGGTGTAATTGGTCAACCATGAAAAGTAGTGATGAGGATCAAGTTAGAAACAGAAAAAATGTCTCGTATTTTTCAGCTCTGTTTGTTCTGATTCATGGCAGAGCTCCAGAGGTTCCTAAGATGTATCCTGGGGACACTCATCAGCTCTTCAACCAGTGATGGGGATTACCATGATGGGGTAAGGACCAAATGAAGGTGGTCAGGCCAGAAACACAGTGGAAGCCACCTGTGTACCAGCCTTCTGGCTAGGTTCTCTGGGAAATGCCACAGGATAGATTCTAGTGCTGTCAGTCCCTTCCCTCTGACAGGAAAAACCATTTAATGGAAAGACATGCCGTGCAATTCATGACTGTGAAAGGTAGATTTTGATAACTAATAATAGAAAGGTCAGAGTTGAAAATGCAATAGCTAATAGGTTGTTTTCCCAGAAACTAAGTAGCTGCTACAGGTTACCACAGACATCTGTAATAGTTTCAGTCTAGAAATTGCGGGTAGTTTAAGGGCAGGCTCTTGTCATTTAGGTCTTTCTGTGATCTATTTACTCATCCCTCTGGTAGAGCAATAAAAATTCTTCTTCTCTAAAAGTCATATAGAAAACAACAAATATGAGAGTAATGATGTGACATTCTGTCATGGTCTGTGATTTGTTAGGTTGCCTTTCTGTGAATTGTTTTTGGAAGATGGTATTAAATAAACGTATTTGCAAAAGGAAGCTTTACTCTCCTTAAGCGATTTTCCAATAAATCATATGTAGTCTTTGGTCTTTGACTACAGAATATTTTCTTGGAACAGTGCTGTCCCATGCCATTTACAACCACCCTAAAAAACTGTTGTAGAAATTGTAGTTACCTGCTAACTCAGCTCTGGATAGTAGTGACAGAGATACCTGGGATATTTGGGCATCCAAAATACATTACAAAAGACTAGTAATTAATAGTATATCATGTCTAGTGAGGATCTGAAGGAGTAATTGTCCCTCTTTTGTGAAAAAAGTTTGCAGGTGCTGACAATCACACTTAAGCAGGGCTTGACCCAAAGGATATGGAGAAAGTTCAAGGCTCACCTGTCAATAAAGGGTTTCTGAGAGGATTTTGACACCAAGATGACTCTCCTTAGGAGAGAAAGCTTGACCTTAGCGCGACTGAATATCACGATTGTTTGGACTACAGAAGGACATTTGTCTGCGTTTGAAGAAGTCAGGATATGAGAGTGTCCTGAAGTGTCTATAGCTTCCTTCTGTCGTGGACAAGGAGTTACTTATTCATGAAATATCTTTAAAACATGGTATCTTCATATTACACTCCGTAGATATTTGCTGGACATTTAATGTATTTTTAAATTACTTTTTACCACAAAATGTATAGTTAGGTTTTTATTTTTTGATATTTAGAGACATAGGGACAACATGTCATGGGCTGTATGCTTCTCTTTTCTTCCATGTGGCACAAAATTTGAAAGGCTGACACCCAGGAAAGCTGAAGCTTATTGTAGTATAATGCCTTCTGAATTACCAGTTTAGACTTAATGTTAGAAGCTTTGTCTTGGGATGATCTACAACATATTACTGTAACAATGTCACAAAATCATAAAAAATTGAGGATATTACAGTTTTGCTTTTACTTCTACCAAAACATGTTTAGTTGCAAAGGTGGTCATTTGAGGAGAAACTGAGGAAGCAGAGGCTGATACCTCAGCAACTTTAAAGTAGCTTTGCTCCAGAAACTGAGAATCCAGCATTTTTCAAAGACGGAAATTGTCACGTTGGCCACCGGAAACACAGGTGTTCAAAATCCGATTTTGTTACTAATCTAAACTTCTACACTTTAATTAAGACTTAATCTTTCCTTATATTACTACCAAATGCTTCTTTCATCGTAGTTATTTTTCAGCTCACTGAATTCTTTCAGTTTGCTGTAGCTTTGATTGTTTTCTTTGTCTGAAATGGGAAATTGTGGTTTCAGTTTTATTACAGATAACAATAGGCAAGGAATTGTGGTTAGATTTGATGACAAGAGTATTCGAAGGAACCTTGAAATAGCTGATGTTTGAGGACATCCCCATTTTAGAACATAAAACATTGTGCCAGATTTTTATCAAATCAGAAAAAATAAAATTTTTATCCCATGGCAAACTTCTTAGAATAGATGCAGTGTGGTTGTGAAGCTAAAGATTTATCCTGTCTGCTCCTTCCTGAATAACCTAAGGGTTATTCATTGTGCAAAGCTCTCCCTTGATGGAGCCTCTGCACGAAAAGTCACATTAGTGTGCTCTGGCGAGTTCATGAATGACACCAGGGAAATGTCTCACCTCCAGAGTCTATATCTGTCACTGAGGAAGATGGAAGAGTTGAACTCTTGTGACTGAAGAGATAACAAACTATGGGACGGCGGGTGGCCAGCTGCCAGCAGCTGCCCAGGAACACAGCCCTGGTGGAAATGTCTGTAAGAGGTTAGATCTACTGGCTGGGCATCTTGGAAAGCTAAATGCACACCAAGGCATTCAGTTCTGTTTTCTTTTAAATGTTTTGGTGTTGAATGAACGTTCTTTGGGTTTTTTTAAGGCTGCCTGGTCATCAGTCATCACTACCTTTAGTCCAAGGAGAGAAGAATCACAGACAGCGAAGAAGTCAGGACACCTGAGCTAACGTGCCTATCTGTGTGAGACAGTGGCTCAGAGCCCTGCTCATGAGATGGACAGTCATGTTAATTAGCCTCAAGAAAATGAAGTGCAAGGCTGAAGGTGTGTGAGAGATGATCTCAAGGAGAGTAGAAAGGAAGAAAAATGTCATTAGCCTGGAGCTGGTGGCATGAGTGTCCTGGCACGTGGCTTTATCCCACACAGGGGCAAAAATTGGCACAGTTGCTTTAAAGGTGTTCTTTTCATCACTTCCAAAAGCCAAAACACATCAAATTGCCTCAACAATCCACTGCCTCTGTCCATGTGGCTGCTGTTTCTGTGATCCTTTCCCCTGTAAGTTAGGCTTCCCTGCCAAAAAAGATGAAGAACAGTGACATATCGGTTCAGCTCTCTGCACCTGGGAAGGTGAACCTGTGAACCTGCACAACGTGAGAAAATCCTGTGATGCATCTGGATTAACAAACAAAATTACCTAGCAGAGCTTATATTTTTACACTTGCTATCTTTATTATGCTTGAATAGCTTTATATTCTCCTGTGTAAAGCTTCCTTTCTACTACAAACAGATTTGTCCTGTAAAGATCCATTTGCCATGCACAGAGATGATATATAGAGATCTCTCCAAATTTCCAGCAGGATTTCTTCAGAGGAACCCCAGAAAACCAAAATATCTTTTAAAACAGGGATTTTTTTCATGTCTTTCAGCAGACAACAAAAAAGGTGAAGGTCTATGACTTACTGTTCTAGTATGCACATTTTCAGATTTTACATCTTTGGAGGAACATAGTTCTTAAAAATGCCAGTATTTTGGCCCATATATTAATTTCCAATGTTCCTATAAAAGTCTGATATCTTAAGAGAGGAATAAACCAAATAATGAGGGTACTTACATTCACATTTTTGGCACTACATTTCATATTGCATTTAAAAATTAATATATTTTAGTATTTTAAATAATATCTTTTAACATTAAGTAACAAAACACTCTTGGATTTGTAAAGAATATTTTTAGTTCGTTTTTTAACATCAGAAGACTTGTATACACCCTTGGAAAATTCTAATAATGTCTAGCTGTGCGAGGATTGCTAAGGTTTATTGATTTTTAATAGATATTAAAAGGCTCTGGAATATTCATGTGTTGATATTCCCTCTCAGTAGCAACTTAATTGACAATTTCTGCAAATCATGTAGGAATATAAAGAATGCTTTACTACTTCCTAGCCCACCCTCTTTCAAGATACAAAGAAGTATTCGGATAGATTGGATAATCTTTAAGTACAAACATAAGGAATTTGTGAAGCTAGGGACTTCAGGGAATGATTTGTGCAACATTAAAATAGGTTATTTAGAAAAAAGATACTTTGTATTGCTTACCCTTGAATTCTCTAGGGAGAGCAAGATGTCAGTTCCCATTAGCAGGATCTTGACCTCAGATGCTCCCAGATGGGAAACCCACTGCTAAGTGCCTGTGTCTTAAACACAGCATCCCTGTAATACAAACAAAAGGATATAGCAATTTCAGCAGCCTTTCAGTGTTTACTGACATTTTTCTCTGGTGTAGCCAATATACATCACAGCTCATGTAAAGATCTTGTTGAAGAATTTGGAATTGTACTTGACCCAACTTTTAGCTACAACAACCAAAAATGGGTCACTCTTCTAGACCCTTTCTCCACTGTCCGACACAGCAAAAGTCTCAGATTTTTTACTGGACTCTTGTAAATATAATGCCTTGTGATGGTTCCCTTTTTGCCTTAAGAACTGGTATAATGAGGTGCTGGGGTCCAGAACTCATCAACAGGGGGAAAGATGCTGCCTGCAAAGAGCTTTGAGTCACGCATATTTGTAACAAATAATAGATGTAAAGAAATAACAAATGTAACGTAAACAACTTCAAATGAATTAGTGCAACACTGAAGAGATTGTATTGAAAGAATCAGTGTTTAAGATGTTAAAGAGAAAGTGATGATTTCTGAAATAGGAAGAGCTTTTCAAAGAGAGTTGAAATGAAAGATCTTGTGAAGATTGTTTCCTTTCCCTCACGGATAGAACCGTGGGTTTGACACAAGCTTGAGGCAATTAATGGCAATTATTTTCAATGAAGTATCTCACCAAAGATGAATTGGCAAGTGCACAGCCTGGTAATCAAGTGCTAGATGAGAATTGCACAACTATTAATGGAAAAAGCACCAGTAGATGGTGCTCAAGAATATGCAGACTTTTTTTCTGGCACTGTAGGACAGCTAATCTGTGCACACAGTTATGTGTGAACAGCTTTCTGCGTAACTTACAAAGTGCCTTGAAAAAAGGCCAGATCTCAAGAGAAATCCTATATATTCTGTACATTCTGTACATCCTAAGTAATGTGGAACCATCTGGGTCATGATCTTCCCAAAGGAAGGGTCAGAGCAATTCTTTCTTCTTTTGTCAGGTCTGAGATGAATCAGTAGCAAGTCGTGATTGGTGTTGTCAAGTGCAGCTGACAAATTTGACAGGGAGAGCACTGCTGATTGCCCTAAAACCATATTTTTATCTAAAAACTTGTATTGCTTGGCTTATTCATGGCATTCCTTTCCTGGTGAATTGTCAGTGTCAGTAAAAGGTCTCTAGGTTTTGTAGCAGATGTTGCGTGTGCTGAAGTGCACCTGCTTTCTCGCTTCATTTTGACTGTGGATTTGATATCTGCAATCTCTCTGTAGAAGTCTCCTCAGTGTTACAGACATATAGGAAAAAATACTTAAATCTCATGCACTTTTTAAAGGTATTTTACTGAGTATTTTATTGTTATGCTATAGTTTGCATCAGGATATAGAGAGAGGCTCACTCTCCACCAAACGTATATTCCCATTCAGGGACCACATAGGGAGCAAAACTGCCACAAGCAATTAAAAAAATATTTGTTCTTAGAATTTGGGACATTTTTTTCAATATTTGTGTTTATTAGTTCCATAAATAATATAGCACAACAATGTTTATGTGGAATTACCTTCCAGAATTTTTCATTTCATATATCCTTTAGGGCTTACCAAAGTGCTTCCATGTGCTGGAGACATATATGCATCTTTAACATCAGCTGAAGGACTTCTGGTGATATGGATTCTTTTCTTAGTAGTCTTTTTTATGGTTGCCTAAACCACTTGGACATTTTGAGGTTGTACCAGGTCATAAAAAAATAACCACGCAAGTGCAGCACTGACATTTCAGTGTGTACACTGCTTCTGGGTTACTTTAGGCACTTACCTGCTCCATGTCTTTCAGTGTTTGATTTAAACTTTATTTCAGATTTGAGCTGAGTCAGTTGGTAGAATATGAATAGATTGGTAGAAAGTCAAAAGCAAGTGCACAAGTGAAATGATGCTTCAAACCAGCGCAGGATCGATGTGTTGCTGCACAAGGGCGCTCAACCGTTATTTGCCCATGTCCCTGGGAATGCTGCAGAGACCCTTCCATGAGAAGGTGACTGGACAATTACTCTTCCTCTTTGGCAGTTTTCAGTTTACTTTTACTTTCACAGTGGAAACTGGTGGGGTTTTTTTCCTTTTTTATTTTTTTCTTGAGATTTTCAAGCCAGCAGTCTGATTTCAGATCTTAGACATCAGTCCAGGATTGCCTCTGCTTCAGGAAGTGGTAGTTGTACCTTCCAGGTAAAATCAAACAATCAGAATTGCTCAGTCAACAGTGGGTAACTATGGAAACCAGTGACTTGTGGGCAGAAGATATTCTTGCAACACCCAGTCAAACATTTATTTACTGCAACTCCTAAAATCATGAGGTAGGGCAATGATTAGCTGGAAAATAGCATGTGCATTGTTGTGCTTTGGCTGGCAGTAACCTAAGTAGTCTAAAGATGCAGACTGTGTGGGATTGTGGATTTAGTACCTTAGTGATTGAGTTTATGTGGTTCACCAGAAATGGGAGGGCATCACGGGTGCATTTTTGGGCCGAAGCAGCGCAGCATCAGGTAGAGACTGCAGGAGTTCAGTTTGGGTTGTGATGAATAAATCCAATTGGAATGCCCACTGGAGAACTATCTTGCTCAATTTTCCACCATGATTACCGATATGGTGCTGGGATTGGTATCGGTTGCCTGAAGTCCAATGTATTATCAGAGAACTGTGCAAAATAACATAGGAAGCTACTGGAGAAACTAAGGTTTTTTTAATACCAAGTACTTTATCACGTGAGTCGCAGAAACATTTGTGGGTTTTCAGAAGCCTTCATAGTCTGCTATTTGAAAATACGTATTTTCAGGCATTCTCTATCCAAACATCTAATCTGAAAATTACTGCCTGTAATACTTGCATAAAATGTTTTTACAAGAAAATTTATCACAGCTTTTGCTTCTATAGCATGTACAACAGATTGTCTGAAACACATCCCTAAGCTCATCATTGAGATGCCTTTTCCCTGTTTCACCACGAAGAGTTCTCTTTGAACACATCTGTGAGTCTAAAAATGGATGCTAGAAAGATTGTATGATCTTTGGATACCTTCTGAATGGTGACAGAATAAAATACAGTTGAAAATGGGTATTATCCATGGAAATAAGCACGGAACACAAGACTGAAAAAGACTAGTCTTCTGCAGTCTTAGGTAGTCCTGTAAAAATATAGTAGAAGTGGGTCCACAGCCCATCTACTCTAGTTATTCCATGAAACAAAACCCACGTTTAGGCCATGAAACATTTCTTCTTCTCCCTGTAACAGGTTATGTTCAGTGGTTAAAATCTCATTATGCTAACTACGAAAACAGGGTATTAATCTTTCTGACAGTTGAATCTTCTGCATCAGTTTTCTAGAAAAACCTTTTATCTATTTCGTACCTTCTCTTAGGGTAACAATGAGGAATAACTTCTTTCTTGATCATCTCTAATTATTGTTTAATGGAGTACTACCCTATTCTATGGCAGTATTCTGGCTGAATACCTGTGAAAAACCATGTGAACAATGTAGTACTATTTTATATAAAGATGTAATACCACAGCACAGTTTGGCTATGGCGTTTTATCTTTTAAAAAGTTTTATTAACTCCTCATTGAATCAGTTTTGTTAAATTAATTTGCACAGATGCTAACACATACAAGAACACTAAATCAGACACTGATCAGAGCAAGGCTAAACAGGCAAGAACATAAGGCTGGAAGCTGTTGGCCTGGTAGCTTGATATACCTGCTTTCTGACTGTTGTGTTCTCTTTTCCCATTGAAGAATCAGGTTTTGTCTGCCTGTATCTTCTTGCTGTTTGAGCACCTGACTGTGACTGTGCAGCATATTTGACATTCATAGTATGCTTCTGAGAATCAAAGATTGCGAGGAGTAAGTGACTTACTGCAGGTCTTGGGGTTTTTTTTGCGTTTGAGATCAGTTTAAAATCCTTAGGTCTTAGCTCCATAAGCTGTTCTATAAACTAGTACATTTCAGTCCCTATCTTTTTAGTTTATACTTCTTTTCATACTTCATTTCACAACTCTAATTATTTTCCTAATTTATTAGTAAGGTGTGTCTCTTGGAGCAGTTCAGCATTTTACCATCGTCTGTGCCCAGAGAACTTACCCTTTCAAAATACAGAAGAATTTAAAAAGTATTCATAAATGAGAAAAGTTTGCTCTTTTATTCAGATTTTCACTATACTAATCAAAGTATATGCCATCAAGTCCAGAACCCTCTGGAAATCCATGTTGTACCACTGTCATGTGCTATACTGAAGCCTCCTCTCAAGTTTTAGAACTTTCGTTCAGACAGGCATTTAACTGACACTCTTGAAGTCTTAAAAAATATATCTATTATTTTTCTTTTTTTTCCCCCCTGTCAGTTGAAGTGGGAAATACAGCAGGACTTTATTAGACTCAAGGATTTTGTTTGGTCTTGTAGATGTTCAGTTATATGACCATCTGTAATGCTTTTTTAAGTTGGAACAGGATATTAACTATTCAAGTTAACCACAGTCTCACAGAAACTGGAAGGAAAAAAAAATAAATACGAAGATGAAAAAGAAAAAACTGAAAAAATTCCTCTTTATTTCAAAGAGAACATGAAATTTTGGATGAAAATTTTATCTGGTTTCTTTGGATTATTTATAACATCATGGCCTGCTATGATTTATTTTCCTTGTTTGAAAAGCAAACTTGTGTCAGACCTTGCACTCTGAAAAGAACAAATCAGAACCACGTTGACTAGTAGATAGCTTGAGAGAACAGGTAGGCTTCAGAAGGTCTTTCCAGGGGAATGACGATCATCACTTGCCCTTTTTCTAGGGGCAATAGCAGTGCTCAAGTGTCGGAGGCAAAGGCTGGGATTGCTCATTACTGTCCCGAAAGCTCCTCTCTCCTGCTTGCTGTAGGGTAGAAGTATGGATGAAGACAAATAATACGGGTAAAGCTCCTTCCCTAAACTGAAACTAGGTGCAACTCAAAGTCATTGGACTAAAATATGCTGAGTGCAAACAGCTGAAATTCCGACCCAAGGCACATGGGAGTTGGTAGGAACCGTTCAGCTGATGATACTAGATTTTGCACTGGAAGCTTGCAGCTATTTGGTTGATACTGAGGCAGCAAAGGCGACCATATGAGAGTAACCAGGGACCAATTCTTCTTTTTTCTCTTTTCCGAAGTAGGAAAATTGCCTAATTCTAACTGTCAGAGCCAAAGTTTGTTGAAGTAGTCTGTCTAAGTGAGAGCTAGTGTTCAGCATAACAGCGACAAATAGCAGCTGCGTTATGTACCTTGCTTCAGGTCCTTCTGGAATGAAAGCCACTAAAAATAGAAACAGCACAGTACTAAAAGTTAGCCCAGTGAGCATACCCCAGTTTTATCATTGTAAAATTGCTTTCTTACCAGTGGGGGAATCTGATTCCTTGTCTGTGCCAGAGGGATGAAACAAACAAACAAAATCTTTCATAATTTCTGGACTTGCTTGTATTTATGTACTTCAGCCAAGGAACAGTTAGAAGCTGATCAGTTTTTGTATTTTGTCTAAAAAATTCTGATGCAGCAGAAAAATAACAGTATGCAGAAAAAAATGTGGGGAAAAAAGATAAATAGTAAGATAGCCGTCCTCTTTTTCCCCTCTTTTTATTTAAATACAAATACCGGCTGACACCAGCAGGTATCTGAGAGCCATCAGAGAGCCTCAGCAACCTGAATAAAACCTGGGCTGTGCAGGGGAAGTCATATGTCATTTGACTCCATTAAGTTGTCTCCACCAAATTTGGCCTCACTAAACAAAGGTGACAGAAAAAAAACAAAAAGAAACTCTTCAATACTGCAAAACATACAGCAGAGATTTATCAAATATGTCTTTTGGCTATACAGCCACTTTATAAAACTGCTGTTGATTCTTATGCAGATGAGGCAATTTAAAAAAAAAAAACAAAACGTTTTTCAGCAATTTATGGTTCTCAGAAGTTATTTTATTAATGGAAAGATATTCTCCATTCTGGACTTCAGAATCTATTGATTTTATTTGGTAGTGGCAGATTGCTAAAGGTATAAGCTCAGCAGAGCTGATGAAGCAAAAAGAAAGATAGTATCTCTTATAAAAAGTAATTACCTTGACACTAAAACTGTATCTTATTTTAAAAATTAATCTTCATTTAAAAAAATAGGCAATATCTAAAAGTGAAATGCTTGTCATGTCTTGGCAAATCTGAAATGAAGCTACAGGCAAGAATGATTGATTATACCTAAAGCCAAGAGCCATGGTGTGATAATAAAGGTGATTTTACAGAAAAATATGTGACCAAGAAAGGGGTGTAAGTTGGGACTCCAGAAATTAATGTTCTCATCAAAAATAAACAGAATGTTTGAAGCTCACATAAAACCTGAAGATAAGTGCTGTTCTCTGCTGGATGGTAAAATCAAAGTTCAGCAGAAGAAACATTAATGAAATCAGCAACACAGTCATCAGTGCTTTTTTAACATCTTCATTCTTCTAGCATAGGAAACAAGGAGAGCATTCAGCAAGTAGCCTCATCTCTTGGCCATGAGAAGATACTTGCATTTTTTCCTCAGTGAGATTTTTGGTTGAGTTGTCCTGGGATATGTTCTCTGCTCTTTGCTCCAGTTTGATACCTGTGTGTATAAAAGTGCAGTTTTCTGGTGTTTGCACTGTGATCCTTACCATAGTACGCTATAACAGAGAGACTCTGCACGTGTACACATAGCATATATAGGCATGTCTTCTGTATAGAATTGTATTGATTAACATATCGTATATAAGCACATACAGACTCACTACCCTGTATGTAGACCTATGCTTTGTATGCAAAAAACTGTGTTGCTAGTAAAATATGCGCAATGTATTTCATATTCTTCTTTCCCCTTCATACTTCAAGGGTCCAAGGCTGGAGTGATGGTCCTTGCTGCTGCAGGAACAAACAATCTGTGTGCTGAAGCAATGCCCTGAGCACAAAATCCCTGTGTTGCCAGTGTGTAGGGATCATAATTTCCTCCTGGACGTGGGCATGTTTTGGAGATCTACAAAGGCAGAATGCCTGTTTTTTAATGCTGCCCAAGAAAACTAGTGTGATAGTGAACTTAAAGCCAACAAGGAAAAGATTTTCATCATCCTTGTTCACTGTCTAGTGTCTCCATCTCCTGCTTGGCCACAGCATCAATACACTGTTTTTCTTCTATTCGTAGGACCCTCAGGTCTTTCGCTACTGCTTTATGTAGGTAGCACTGCCATCCTTGCAGGCACATGGATCTGTTTGTCAGGATTTAATTTAGAAAGAGCTCTGGTTTTCTTTTCTATTCATTTTTACTGATGAGCAAAACTCATCAGGTTCAGTTTTATTTTATTCTTTATTTTTTGGGAAGCTTTTCAAAGTCTTACATGATCTGGAAGAAAACTAAAGGATTAAACACCTCCCAGACAGAAGATTAAGTGTTTGGTGGGAATGCAACAGTCACTCATTCCTGGCACTGAAAAGAGTTTGCATTGTCATGGTACTAGGAGAAAACAGATGGATGCTAATAATGTTTTAGTAAGAGTCTGTTATTTTAAGGTAGTCACATGAGACTGGGTGAGTCTCTTAGCATTTCATCCCAGGTCTCCTAATTGCATGCTTTGTTACAACATTTACAGTCCTGCATCTAAAATCTCCAAGTCCAGGCTGGTCTTCTGCAGTACAAAAAGTACAAAAAGTATGCGAATGGTACCTGTAGATCTGGCCCCTTTTGACAGTAAAACACAGAAGATGGTCCTTATTTGTAAGATTTGGTACTGAGGGATGGCTGAGCTTCCCCAGAGCTGCTCCTCCTAGCCCCAGCTTGTGCTGGTGGTCTCCTGAACAACTTCCCTCAGGGACTTCCTCCATCCATTGGTTGGGCTGGAGCAGCTCTGGAAGGGAAAGGGCAAAGCACATCAGCTTCACTGTGTGGTAGGTCTTCTTGGGCTGGGAGAAGAAAGGTTGAGTCTATTTGTGAGCTGCTTTATTTTTCCTTGTAATTAGGAATCCTGTCTCAGGGTGAAGAAGCTTGGAGATATATGTCCACATGCCCATAGAGAGCCTATGTGCTATCTTAGTGGTACTGAAAAGACACACTATGATTTTTGTTTGCATTAATAAAATAGCTATAAATCAATATCTCTACATAAGAAGATGTAGTGACTGCGGTGTCTGACATTTGTGGTTAGGAATATTTATAGGCCAAGTGAAGGTAAAGAGGTAAAGAAACAGGTACGCTATTAAAAATAGTCTATCTTGTTCAAGAGGGAAGGAAAGCTTTTCCAGTATTTGCCAGATGTGCATGTATGGAGTGCAGTAAAGAGCAGAGTACGAAATGAATCTTAGACATAGCAGACCTAGATTTGGATGAAGTCTGTGGATCACATCTTGCTGTTGAAATTCTTGTATAGTCAGGATATAAAAGCAGAATTTTCTCAGCTATAATATTGCAATTAAAATTGATTTATGGACAGAAAGCCTTCAGAGCGATATTCTACTGCAATTTCAGAGGTCTTGCCACCAACAAACAGCCAAGTTCTGCCAGTATGTTAATGACACAGAAGTGTAAATCAACCACCAAAAATCCGATTGCAAGTTTCACTGTTAAGTTTGAGCGTATCACATGATCCCTCACCCTCCCCCACAAATAAAGACCTGCAGATGTCACTAACACAGAATCCAAAATATAATAATTAGTGGAAAGGGTATTTATTAGTGCGTCTCTGATTTCAATTTATCATAATGTCTTCTGTCCACAAGGCTGAAAGAACCTTGCTTTTCACTGCAGAGGTCATTCGGAAAGTTCTGTGCATCTTTTGTGTGTGATAAGATAAGAAACATAAGTCACACAAACATGCATCCATAAATCAAATTTATGGCACTGAGAATTTCTACAGGCTGGATCAAATTAATATAATCTTTGAAAAGAGCGACATTACAGTTAAAATACTGAAACCACTTTTTAAAAACGTTTTAGGAAAAATTATCCCTCTAAATCTGTATTTCAGAGCTAAAAAGCCAACTCTGTTCTGATTTGATTTTAATTCTAAATGAATGCTTAATACCTAAAGTTTCCACTGAGACTTGTAGGCACTCAGCATGTTTTAAAACTGAGCAAGAATTATTTACGCACAATTTTGGAATTTAAGAGCTGTGGTACATAAATGTTTTCCACAATCTGAACCCAGGGATTCAGCCTGCTGAAGGACATTGACCCGCCTCCTCATGTGCTTTGCCACCAAAGGGGATTCCCCCCCCCCCCAAAAAAAAATGTCTGGAGAGCATGTTCCCCATTTGGAGACCCAGCTAAGCTGTGCAGTATGCAATACCTGAGTGAGAGATGAATAGCAGGCACAGGCTGAAGAGATGCCTTCCACTTTCCTGTCACTTCGAACTGGATAATACACAAAAATTATCTTAATTTTAGAAAATATATCTAGCAATGGTTCTACCTCTTTCTTTTATCCACATCTTTTAAGAGTTGCAGAAATATAACCAAAAGATGCACTCAGAGGTCCTGTCTCTTGATTTTCACAAAAATGGGGGAACTATTTGTCTGCCAGAACTAGGGATGTCTAACATACACTTTTGAGTCTGTTCTAGTCCTAGAGGTTAAATTCCTGGACATTTGTTGTGAAATGTTGTAGTGGTTAAGGCATCCTCCAGAAACAGAAGGGAGGAAAAAAGGAGCATTTCAGTTTGTGTTTGTTTATCTGAATGTTGTATTTTGTACAAGGTGAAATAGCCTACAGCCTTATAACATAAGAGATAGAAAAAAGCCTAAGGCATTTGATGTGCCTGAATAATTTTCTTCTATTTTTGTATTCGCATGATATTTGGAAAAAGACACTTATTTATATTTTGTGGTTTGGCTGCTTAGTGCCTTAGCATCTGTTTGGTAATGCTTTGGATGCTATTTTCTGGAATTTGTGTTTGCTTTTTTTTCCTGCATAGGAGCACACGAGGTCCCTGTTCATGTATTCACAACATATATTTTCTTGTAATTCCCTGACAAACTACTGATGGGTGAAAAAAAAAGTGTACACTCTTCATCACTGCATCTCTCACCTTTTCCCTCCTTGATTTATTTTTTCTTCCTCTTTCCTCTCTGTGGCTGGAAGACAAGAAGTGGATGGAATGGTTTCTCTCTTTTCATTATCTTTTATTTATTTATTCTACTGTATAAAGTATTTCATAAAATTTATAAAATCACATCTGAAGAAGGAGATATTTTTAAAGAGCTGGCTGAAGATTTCTGTCATAACCTGTCCAAGGAAATACACTAGGCATTTTTCTAGTGGGATTTTTGGGGAGATGTTCTCCACTGTGTGAAGGAAAGGAGAGGAGAGAAATAGCAGTAGTATTAGTGCTTGCCTCAAGTAATTCTGTTGATGATAGGGGGTAATTAATGAAATTAACCATGTGTTTTATGCATTTTTAAGTAAACACAGAATAACAGGAACACAGAAGATAGCTCTCTCCCTTGTAATCATGTAAGAAGGACCACAGGGGCTACACCAAAGATCCATTTATCCAAGTGCACTCTTTCTTCACTTGGCAGCAACCAGTGCTACAGAGAAATCAGAAACAGAGACTGCACAGAGGGAGCTTTCTTCCTAACATGTAGAGCAGTGTGTAAGCTCAGGGGAAAGGAAAGAAGAATTGGGTTCAAACACTAGCCCATCCTTAAGGTTTCCAATTAATAGATTCAGGATCCCCTGTTATCTGATTCAAGATCAGCTTCTGAATCTCTAATTTGGTTTCCTTTCACCCTTTTGGCTCCCAGCTTTCCTGAAGGGTTGTATGATAAGTGTGACAACCTAACTGTGCGTTTATGTGTCTGCTTTTTAACTCCTTTACTGGATATAACTCCTCAGCTGTAAACAGTTGCTCCCAAGGTTTGGGCTAGTGAGGTGAGTAACACTTGTCTGTTTTTCTTAACGTTCTATTTTTCTGTCAGTTGCTATTAGAAGGAACAAGGTTCTTCTCTGATGTATAATTTAAATTACCCCCATTGATTTTCTTGTCCTATATTATTCTATCTACCTTAGAACAGAATAAACAAGCTTTACTGTAGTCCTCAAAATCTAACTATGGAAAGAAATGTGGTGATTTATATCCCTTTCCACCATCTCTTATCCTATTTCGGGACGTAGGAGGAAAAATTTTCAAGATAACAGTGCAGAACATCAGGAACTAACAGATGTTTTGAAGTCTTGGTCCCAGACATTGCCTACATTGATTATTGGATTTGTTTTAAAAAGCATTAGAAGTGTTGTATGAGGTGGTTGCTGGAGACTGAGTGAATATTTCAGATTTTTTCTGCCTTTCTCTATGGCTCCTGATGATAACTAGAGGGCCATATAGGCAAACTGTCACCTCCCCATCTTTCATAGAATCACAGAGTGTTCGAGGTTGGAAGGGACCTCTAGAGATCATCTAGTCCAATGCCCCTGCCAGAGCAGGATCACCCAGTGCAGCCACACCGGAACGCGTTCTGGCGGCTTTTGAAAGTCTCCAGAGCGGGAGCCTCCACAGCCTCTCCGGGCAGCCTGTGCCAGGGCTCTGTCACCCTCACAGTAAAGAAGTTTTTCCTAATGCTTTCAGTCATCTTCTTTCCCCTCTCACTCTGCAGGTACCACACACCTTCCTGAAGCGCCTGCATTGATTTTACTGTCTTTACATATGAATTTCAAGTTTCTCACTATTTCTGACAGTTCCTTATTTGGGGGTATGGTGCACATTCTATTCCATTTTCAAAGCATTATATAAGGAAAAGGGGCATCTTTCTGGAGATCAGGAAGAAGACACCTGGCTCCCTGGAGGCTATCTGCCTCCATAGTCAAGAGTTCGTTTTTTCCTGCTGGGCTTACTGAGCATCTAATAGCACTGATTTATTTTCCTGAGGGCTTAGAACAGAAATATGCACTATTTAGCATGGTAGTACGAATTCATATATTCGGTGCATTCAGGATACATCTGAAAAGTCAGAAGATTAAAACCAGGAACATGTATGCAATGGTTGCTTTTAAGGGCAATACACTGTTACTTTGGTGACAGTCTACTGAGTCCTGGACCAGCTGCAATAGAATACAGATTCAGTGTACTAATATGAGTTTGGCAAGCCAGGGAAATGGCAAAGGAGAAATAGTGTTTTATACAAAGGCAGAATGTTGGATTTGGCGTTGTTTTTGCACACAAGGCTGGTACAAATCAGGAATGTTTTAAGCATTATGGAACATCACAGTTCTAATAATTTGCCTTTGTTTTCTACAGATCCCCAAACCAGGTCATTTAGATCCAGATTTAGATTGTCCCTGATGACAGTTTTCAAGGGTTTGAGAGGGAGAGAAATGAATTTCTACCTGCTACTGATGCTTTTTGGAGTTTCAGCCTCTTTGAATGCCGATGCTGAAGCAGAATAGTAGCAGCCAACAATCTTCTGCTAAATGAGAACTCACACTGTTGCACTTCTGCTGCTGCATTGCTGTCCTACCCAGCCCAGGAGAGCATGGAGATTACAGACGTATTCTTCACAATATTAAGGTTTTCCTTTAATAGCAGGTGACATGCAGAGAATTAGAGGGAGCAATTTATTTAAAACACAGGGTTTAGATGCTGATTTAGTCATACTGGTTGAGAGTGTCTTGTCACTGTTTTCCCCATAAAGGAAAAGATACTTGTTTGAACCCTATGATGTGTGAAGCATGAGCCATTCTTTTTCTATCTATGCCTCACACGATGTGAAGAGTAGGACCCCTGCACAGCCTTTCAGGTCTCAGGGTAATCAGCAGCTGTGCTTCCACCTCCATGTTGTGTGAAAATAGGGCTATTTAGGAGGTGAAACGTGGGTTCCTGGGACTGTGTCTCAAGCCACAGCACAGAGCATGAGTGACTGCTGGCTGAGAAAAGATCTGGTGATAACTGCTACCCCTGAACAATCTTGGCTGTTCAATTGAGAGAGCAGCTATTTTCTCCTGATTACTCTCATCACCTTTCTTTTCAGAGGGTTCATGACAGAAGGACCGCAGTGGCATTGCAGGGCTGCAAGTTCAGATCCTCTTCTTCCTTTTCAGAGCTTTGCAATAGTCACAGGTTCAGAGATTTAGAGATCTGAGATTTTTTACATTTATATATAGGTATATAGGCACACACACATGCTTCAAAGTGAATAAGGAACTACACCTGTAAGTGTTAAGACATTAATTAAAGGAAAAAATCAGTCAGAAGCAGGATCATGGCAATAGATGGAGTGCTACAGCTCTCCACAGGACCCTCCCTGGCAAGTAGTGCTTTGTTGTCAGGCAGTATTTCTTCCTCCATGTTTAGAGTGCACCATGAAATAGAGAAGAGGGCACCAGTTTGGGCTAAATTTTGAGCAAAGCTGTACTAGATTTGGCTGTGACCTGCAGCTCTATGGAAATGTGCTGTACAGTACGGACCAATACATGCAAATGGCAAAGATCCAGGCTCTCTCTTGCTACAGTTTTGTCAAAGCCATTTTATTTAAATGTGGAAACCTGATTTTTAATATGCTCTGCAAAAGATTGTTTTTATTTGTTTTACTCTAAAAGGAAAGCAGAAAAGCTTAGATTTTATTTGAATAACTAATTTTAGGGCTCAGAAACAAGTGGCAACTCGAAGTTGCCTTATGTAACATGGGTCCTTGCAAAATAAATAAGTAAATACATACACACAAATAAAAGAAATGGGTAGTCTTGGGGGGGGGGGATAAGAAGCAGTACAGAGATTATTTTTACATGATTATCCAGCACTGCTGAGACAGATGAAGCAATACTTTATACATTTCTAGTATCATCATATTTCATAAGGTGCTGAAACACATATTGGTACACACAGGAGAGATTTTAGTAGCTGAAAAAATATACTGCTGTGAAAGACTTAAAGAACCCAAATCTGTTTAGCATCTCACAAAAATAGAAGATGGTTTGATTGCAGTTTGTAACTGTTTTCATGTGGAGAAAATAGTGAGTACAAAAAGAACCATTAATCTCTCTTAGACAAGTAGGCGAGTCATGCCTGGAAGCTGATCTAGAGAAATTTCAATCTTGTGCAAATAGTTCTAAGTGTGAAGATGATTAACCTTCACATTATAAAGAAACATCAAGGAAAATAGTAGACTGTCTGTCTCTTGATACCTTGAATGAAGACTGGTGCTTTAGGAGAAAGATGGTTATACTTTATTGTTCTTACTAAAGGAGTAACTGGATGTAATAACGTGGTATACTGGAGATCGGATGTGAGGATATAATGGTTCTCCTGGCTTTAAAGTTTACGAATCCCTTCAAAATCCATGAAGACAGAATCATGAAAGAGAAGGGTTTACTTCAGCCCCTGGATACTGCTACTGATAAAATGCTCTCTGCAAAAATGGGGTGCAAACACTGTGCCAAACCGGCTGGATAGGAAAAACACATTCCAACGTTCTGGTTGTCCTTATTTGTGAAACCCATTCTGATTGACAAAAAGCCCATTTCAAGAGCATGGGCAGAGAAGTCCCTGCTGGGCTTATTTGTTGATGAAAATGCTTATGTGATATTTCTTTCTGAACAAACATGCACTTGTAACTAATTGTGTGAAGTAAAACGCGCTGTCACTTTGATTGTCTTGCTTGTGGATCAACATAGCTTGGGTAGCAGCCTTCACTTCAAGCCTGGCATGTTTATTGTCCTATCAGCCATATACCTATGGGTTTATGTACTGTTCTAGGTCATCATCGTTTCACTCTTAGGGCTGAGATTGAACATGGGGCTGATGCTAAATTTATTATTAGTCCATTTCAAACCCCTCCATGCTGGGGACTTTTGCAGTGAGGCACAGAGAGGGCAAACAGCTGTTATATTCTGTTATATTATAAACATGCTTCACATTATATAATTTATTTTTTAATTAGGCAGGTTTTTAAGGTTTCCAGACATTGTGTATGATTGTGCCCTTCTGAAGTACCTAAGTCGTTTTGCCTCTAGCAGTTAGTTCTTTATTTAAAATTATTTGGGGGAAAAATCTGGCCCGCAGAGGAATATTTCAGCCCCACAGATGGGCTGGAAGTTTGAAAAATTTATCCAGCCAAATCCTTCAGTATTCCATTCACCAAACGAACAGCTGTAGGTAGCCCATCTCATCCTGCGTTCATAGTTTCTTAAACTTTTGTGACGCCTCTAGCATTTTAAGGTTCTGCTGAATTTCCCAAGCTCCAGTGCCAATTCTTGAACTCCACATTGATTTTCCTTAAGAGTGTCCTCAAATAAAACATATAAAATATGCCCATGTCTGAAATTCATGTTCCTGTCAGACACAGTTCTTATGATATATTGCAACAATACATCAGAGAAAAGCAGCCCCGGTGATCTGTTACAGTGATACTATACATCCTTGTAGAAGGAATGAACTTGAGAACTTGAATGAGCTGAGAACTTGAACAGCTTTTTAAAGTTATCTTCTGGCAAAGGTATGAACACCTATTGTGTTTGTCAAAAGATCAGGTGTTAACTTTAACCCTTTGTGTACTGGCAGTACACTGATTCATGATTGTTAAATGTGACCCTGCTTTCTGTCTGCAGGAATGAATTGCAAATATTCAAGATTTCTTACAAAAGTGTCTTCTGTGATTAAGAGTTAAATGCACCCTGATATTCGAAGTGTGCTTTGCATTCAGAAAGAGAGAAGTAAAATTTTCTTTTAATTTCATTCTCTCTGATGTCAGTTGAATAAGGAAAGAGCAAATGCAATGTAACCCGTCAAGGGTGTAAAAAAACCTTCACCATTAACATCTGAAATTTGTAACATGAGGAAAACTTCTACAGATTTTTTTTCTAGGGAGTGAAAAGAAATATTTCTCCTAATACCACCACACTGCCGTCATCACTGGTGGTTATTTAGTTGTGTCAGTGTGGGATCAATCATGGCTGTATACAGGAAAGTTCTAGACATCTGCCTCCACTTACTGAAGAAGTAACTTGCCTGAATCATCTACAGAACTATATTTTGTTTTGAGGCATCTTTAATTTTGACTGGTTTTGGACAGTTTGCTCAGCTCTACTTCCTCCAGGAAAAAGATGTGGCTATTGGTGGTCGACATCGCGGGTACACGGTTGTGTACAAGGGCTCTCTTCCTCATTCTGACCAGAAATTATATGACGGAGTCAAGAAAACACTTCTGGATATAAGCTTGGTTGAAACGCGCACTTTGGTATGGTTCTGAACTACTCAGTCAGCCCTTTTTCTGAGAAAATGTTCTGCCAGTGCTGCTTGAAGACATTTTGGCCACAATGCTTTGGATTATTTGACCTGCCAACACAGCTAGATTGCACTGGAAGTGTGAGAAACTGGGAATGAGATCAAGGGAAAACTCTAAATCTGGTCCCTCTACTTCTACAATGAGTTTTAAGCCAGTTTTCAAAACTCAGTAGGCAAAGACAGACATTAAGGTGACAGTGGTAAAGAACTCTTACTTAGCTTCCCAATTTTGCCATTCCCTTGCTTAGCACTGATGGGTGAGAGCATTTTGTCCTGTGAGCAGTTGTTCCATTTCTTTACTGCACACATTCTCCACAGTCAATATTGCCTGGTCTTTCTGATATTTTTAGTTTCTTACAAATCAGATTTCTTCATCCTTTCTGCCTCTCTTTCAAAAAATAACATATAGGAAAAAAAAATAATAATAAGAAAGTTTATTTTTAAAAGGAAAATAATGCAGAAGGCAACAGCTGAAGGTAATAGTCCTTTTGGGTTTTCTTAATTTCATTTTTCTTTTAAAGCCACCTTACCCGACTCTCTTCCAGCCTCTCAATCCATGTTCATTCAAAATGTTGCACAGTTTGTTAAGGTTCAGGCTAAGAGTCTGGAGAAAGACAAAATGTTTCAATTTAGCTCTTACATCATTTTATGACACCAAATTCACTTTACACAGAAGAAAATTTGGGGCAACATCCTTTTAGCACCCTCCCCCTTTTATCTACTTTTTCATTCTTTTAAAATAGAGACCTTGAAAACTTTTCAACTGCTTTAAAAATACATTTTTTTTGATCTTCAGTATTGTGGTTTTTTGCTCGGTTGGAAAGACATAATTATATCTTCTCAGATGATAAGTAAGAAGTCTTTATTGCATTTTCAAGATACATAGCAAAATTTGAGAGTTTATCTGAATCAATGAATGCATTGTACTTCCAGTATTAATACATGTGTTCTTGCTTTGACACTCCCTCATTTCAGAAATTTCCTAATAATGATCATAGACTATTTCTCTTGAGAAAATATCTACATCTTTATTTAGCATGTTTAGCACAGTGTACGAAGTGCATGGAGCAGCTGAAAAATGCCTGAATATAACTGCTACAAGAATACAGATTTCTAAAGATGGTGAAATGGTCACTGTTATTAGAGGTAGAAATCTTAAATCAGACAGTTGTTTTCTTAGAGATAGCCTATCTGCCAGCTTGAAATTAACTTCAAGATTTTAATAAGCCCACAATATTAAGGTCATTCAGGTGCTATATCCTCAACTGTAGCAACTGCGAAATCAGGAACAGTCCGTTTGTCACTTCATGAGGACAGACTGGCTGGTGTCAGTACTGGCTGGCATCCAGTTGCCACCTGACTCCAGGTTCCTCACGGGGAAAAGTTACCCAGCTGTACTCCGTGTTGCCTTGGCCTCTGTTAGCTGATCTTGAAATCGCTTGAGACATATTTGCTTGTGATTAGGCAGGAGTTGTCTGATTTGATTTGCAGTGTACTTGTTCTTGAAAACAAGGAAGTTTTCAAGACTGTGCTCGTTTTTGCATTACAAGAAGTATCAGGTCTGCTGTGGGCAGCGATGATCGCTGTAGCAACACCAGCTCCGAAAAAGTAAGGCTGTATAACTACCTGTGAGCTGGAGCAAGGCACAGCAAGAAATCTTGCAAGGAACCTCTGTTTCTGATCCTCTTGTCCTATCCCTTTTGTGTCTTAATTCCTGACTGTGGCCCTGAGATTGCCCTGCTGGCTCTGACCAGTCTTGCTTACCCACCTCATCTTCCTCTAAGCTGCTTATGTGATTCATGGTAGAAGAGAGATATTTTTGTCAAATTCATTCTTTAGTGCCTCGTCTCTCTGCTGAAGGTCTTAGTTTTAATGGCTCTCTAGGGTAAAAAGTACTGAGGTAAGCAAACACAAATACCAAAATTCTACCTGTGTAAAATATCCGATGCTTTTTTACGCCAGGTCTGGACAGTTGGTGTGCATGTTGTAAACTTGGGCCACAGGTTGGATGGGGAGTGTTGGGCACAGACCTCTGGGGTGAAGCAAGCGATGGCTGAGCTCTGGCTCTGCAAGGGGCGCTCTAGGCAGGAGGATGACAGGCTGTGGTTGGAAGTGTGCAGCACTAGTGGGGTCACACCTGGACTCATTTCTGAGAGGCTTCAAAAGACACAAGCGCAGTGGTTTGGTGAATGGCTGAGTACCTAACAACCTTAGCACTAAACGCTCTCTACTTTCCCTAACAATAAAATGAAATGGGATTTATATTTCCGTATCATGTCTTGGCGCACATATCCACTTTCTTTTTGTATAGTAATTTACACTGATTTGTGATTTTGCCTTTTTTTCCCCATCTCTTTATTGTTTAGAAGTACTTCAGAATTAATATAATTAGAAGAATATCTCAGATCAGAAAGATTTTTGCTTAAAACCTACAGGCAAAGACTTCGCTCATTTCTGCTTCAGGCCCTAGGTAAAAATTGAGCATCACCATAATAGCAGTTATGGGTGGTTATTACTCTTGATTAAAATTAAATTAAATTGCAGTTGTCAGCTAGAAAGATTTAATTAACACATAAAAACTGTCAGCCTTTCATTTTAAACATCTGCTAGAAAAGCATGCCAGTAGCATTGATGTGGAGTATTTGCCAGATACCTCATCAACAACCCCCTTTGTATCATCAGATAATTGAGACAATATGGTGTGAAATGCTTCGTGTTTTCAAATCTGACTATCTCACACACCACACAGATCTTTAGAAGTCTTTCCTTAAGTCAGATGTAAACAAATCCACTATTTTAGGATTATTTAGTTCTTCAGATAATGGGTTCTCTGGATAAGAATATAGTAGGGTCATATCAGTATCCAATGTAGTGATGTTTGGGATGTAAAGGATTTATCTGGCTACTCTTCTTTTTTCCTTGCCCAAGTTTTCAGTGTAAATCCCTACAATCCTAATGACATTAGTTCAGCAGACCAGTTTCTTAGTCTGATATATTCAAGGCTATTTAGATAATTACAGATCCCTGAGGACTTCACAGTAAGGCAAGTCAGTATCTGAACTTCTGCCTGTGCCTCCTCTGTACCAGAGAGGAGGGTCATATTCTGGTACTAGCCTTAAAAAGGACATTCCACTATACCCAGATACTTGCCTGGAGGGATCACTGCTTAGGGAGACCTGTATGCATCTTGCTGTAAGGAAACAGCGTTCTGAAACTGTGAGTGTGTTGGGGAGGACTCAGCCTTGCGAAAGAAAAGTTCCGCTTCTAAGCTATTGTAATATTTAGATGTTGATTATGATCTCTTGAAGCAACTTATAAGGAAGGTCACACATTTTCATGAAGTGCAACATTTAAAAACTTTCTGACACACAAAGGCAGAAATAAAAGTTGCCCTCAGTTTTACCTGACATACTTTGTTAATTTAAACCAGAGAAGTGGTCCCCAAGTACTACTGCAAAATCTAAATGTGTTAGGAAGACTAGAATTTTTATTTTGAGGGCAATGCAAAAATACTGCTTCTGTTTAAACTGCGAGTGTTTAAACTCTCCTGTGTGTTTTTCATTAAAAGTGAGGATGATCTTTGCTGGGTGGAACAGGACTGCAGCACAGTGCCCGCCTCGCCCGGGCAGTGTTGCTCCAGCTGAATTGCTACTGCTTACTCCAGGTGCTTTATAAAATTAATTCTGTATTCAGAAATATCTTACCTACCATCATTGGGCTTATTCATTGTGCTAAATTCACAACTCTGCTAGGTCTTCTGGGTGATAAATAAGTAATAGCAAGGGTAATCTCAATAAGCTAGTGCATTTACTGGGAACAGCATTGGTACTGTAACACTGAGAAAGGACCAAAACTTAATCTTTTAAAAGTCAATATAACATTGGCTTCTTTGCTTATTACCAACAGGCAAGGAAAACTCAAAGGAAAATAATAAAACTAGAAGTCATTGAACAGTCTTTAGAAGGTACTTCACTTCAGTATTGAGCTCTTCTGTCAGTGCTGAGCAAGAGCTGACTATTCTCAGTCTGCAGGATGGTGGTCAGGTGGAAATGGCACTTCTCGATGTTTTCTCAGAGTAATTTTCTATTCCTACTGCTTCCAAAGTTGTGTTTCACATTCTGTCTGCTGTTCTTCTCTTAAATATGAAATATGTAACACACATTATTTTATATTAATTTTTTTTTAAAAAAAGGAATCCAGGGCAGTGGAAGGAATAATTTTTGATTTTTTAAAAAAAATCATAGGGAAATCTTGGCCTATCTGTTGCAACTTTCTGTTTCCTTTTTTTAATGTAGAAAGCTGGTTACTGATGCTTATGTGAGATTCTGCCACAAGCATATTTACAGTGAAGCTATCAGCCAGCAAACCTGCCTCTCTGTTTTAGTGCTTGACAGTCAAGTTAATGCCTTTGATTAAGTTGGAAATGTTCAGACAGAATGCGTAATGTGATACATAATGTGATTATTTATTGATATACAGAGTGCCTATTCAAACTTCATGCTGTATTATTATTATTATTATCTTTTATTTATTGACTGTTTTCAGTGCTCCTGACATTTAAAGACTCTTCACTAAAAGGTCTAACCTGAAAAGAGCCTGTACAGGCTGCCAGTGGTCTAATCACCTCTCTCTCAGGGGAGATAAAGCTGCTGCAGTTCCAGCAGTGAGGTGACTCAGACGTCCAAATCAGCGGGGAAAAGTAATCTCTTGTCTATGGCTCGTACTTTCTCAATTAACAAATGCTGGACTTTTGGAGTTTGCTTCTGTAATCTTGAAAAATGTCCAAACAACTGAGGATTCTGTGCTACTTCTTGAACTGGCAAATGGACTAAAAAGTGAGAGGGGGAAGTGCGGGTGAGAGATGTTTTTTCCTTTGAAACCAATCTTTCAGATGATGCTCTTTCCATCTTCTCTCTGACACAGGATGATCTTGAGCTTCCCCCGCAAGCGTCAGGGCTGCTCTCATGCCAGATTTCTATTTGTGCTATGCTCTAGATTCGCCTGCTGTTGATATATTACCTCTTCTATATTGAAAAAAAATATTTCCAGTGGATTTCCGGTGACCCATTCTCATCTTTTCCCTGTCCAAATCTGCTCTCTGAACTGTTATATGTCTCCTGTTTCCATGAAGACTGTGATATGTATTTTGTAGAGTAGGGAATGTTCACCACTTCTTGTTTCCTGCATAGCTCCCTGAAGCTCAAATGACTTCATTTAAAGAACTCAGAATTGGGCTTTATACATTATTTCACAGCTGAAACTCTCATCTCTTGGTTTTCAACCCAGGCAGACATTGCTTTATATTATTTATGTTTTATGGCACCATTCAAAAGAGAAAATTAAAATCATTATTCTCTTCTCTTTAAATGAAAATGTGGAGTGAAGCACTGCCTTCTGCATTAACCCAAAGTTCATGTGATTCCATCTATATCACCAGGCGGTTTTAGTTCAGTTCAGAAGTGGATATTTTCCCTCATCTCTCTTCTAGTTGTCTCTACTAGGGTACCTGCTGCAGATCTTTACACACAAGGGGAAAAAAAATTCCTGAACAAAGAGCACAAGGATTGCTTCCATGTCTCCAAATTCTCTTTTACGGGGAAAAAAAATAAATCTTTCTTACACTTATTTCCACTAGAGTGGTGCTGTAGTACACTCCGTAATTCAGTCCCAGTTCTCAGTTCTCGTCAAGTGTGCTGTATGAATTTTGTTGCTGCTTTCCCAGGAAAAAGAGGACCTTGCTGAATATGTTTTGAAGCAGCCCAGGTCTCTCCTATCTGTCCTCACAGCCATATTAAATATGATGCTTAAAAAAACTCATCGGCTTCTCCGCTGCAAGGCCAGTGTGTCTATTAAATTGTTCTTTGTAATGTGAGAGATAAAGAAATGCAGTTCAGATGTAATATTATGATTACAGCTGGGGTGGAAGTGAAGTGCACTTTCAGAGCAGGGAGAAAATGGTCAGAATAGATACAATCTCTTAAACTGTTTAACATTAACATATTGTACTAAATCAAATTGGGCATAATTGTAGCAGTTAATATAACCTGTCAAGAGATGTTTTTAATGAGCTCAGTTGAAATATTTCTGCCAAATGAAGGGAAATTTTTCTCCCATTTCAAAATGTAATTTCAAGCCTTGAAATATTGTTTTGGAATGCCAGTAATATCAAGTTGGATGTTGATGTTTGCAAGGGCAATATTTATTCTATTTGGGCCTAATTCTGACTGAATCAAATAAGATACATTTTGTAGGGCAGAAAAAAATGTTTTGACTTCTCTTAGGTTTTGCTGTAAAAAAATAAATCATTATTCATGTTTGAGATCATAGAATCATAGAAACATCAAAGTTGGAAAGGACCTTAAGATCATCAAGTCCAACCTGCAGCCCTACACCACCGTAACACTAAACCATCTTCTGAAGATCTTGTAAAAACAATAGATTTAAACATACTAATTTTTTAATAGCTTCACTTTTAACAGGGTAGCAGATACCAAATTTTTTTTTAAATCTGAATAGTAGTGCCTCAATAAGTAGTGTATTGAAGTGTTTTTATCACAAAAGCTTAATTAGTGCAAAAATTAAGGCAGCATTATAAAAGGCTTACAATGTATTTTTCGGTTTGTGACTCAAAATAACTGTGATTTACACAGATTATGATTTTCTTAACTTACTTACTACTTTGTTTTAGGGCTTTTTTTTACTGATAAAACCTTACTTAAATCTATTATTAATTCCTTGGTGGATCTATGCATACCACTATAGAGCTTGTTCCTCTACTGCTCTGTTTGTAAATACTCCTGACCAAACAATTCTGTTTAATTCTGTAAGTCAAACCTACTCTTGAAACCATTGTACAGGGGGTTCTTGACTGCTGAATAATTTTTGCACAGTCGGATACTGTAGTCTGTTTTTTCATGAGGATAACCCAAGAAAATCTTACCAACTTGTTCTTGGGAAAAGAAAAGAACCATAGTGAGGTCTTTGGGAGAGATTAAATGTCATTTCTCTTTTTTTTCTGTAGCAAGTTGCATAACTGTACAAATAAATCTGCAGTACAGTGGAAAGAAACCAGATGCTATTGTGCAAATAACAGCTTTCCTTAAAAAAGCATTACAGCAGAATAGAACAATATGAGATTCCAATTGAGTGGACTAGTGGTAACCTCCCTTGTGTAAACTAAGTCTGTGAAACTGCATAAGGTCAAACAGAAGAATCCATTTAGGAGGTTATTTAATTAAAGTTTCATCACTGAGGTCCACACATTTCAGTAAATAATAAGGAAAGTTATGCACTCTCAGGAGTGCAGACACCTTCAGCAGTCAACTTTACAGTAAAAATAATCTCCACACAAATTACTTTCTAGGTATCATTAGTAGAATATTGGATGGTACATTTATTATTCTATGTGAGTCTGCATATCTCCAAGGACAGGAGTTTTGCCAAACAGTGGATATTTATGTGGAAACAATCCAATATATTTAGTAGTCAGAAGGCTTTGTGGCATTGTTACTGAAAACCTCTTTTAAAAGCCAACCTAATGCATGACATTTGGGTAGTTTGTGGGGTTTGGGGTGGTTTTTTTTTTTGAAATAAAGGTTTTCCCAACAAAAATACAAGTATTTCTGGGCTGTAATATTTACACATTTATTACAAAGATGAAGTTAAGAAATTATTAAGGAACTTTTACATAAAGTTAGAAAACCTTTAACTAAGTCATCTGCCCTGTAATCTGTCATAGGTGTATCAAAGGCTTTTTCAGCATCAAAGAACACAGCTAGACTAATTTTTTTTTTTTTTTACCCTGTGGTCTTTGATATCTTTGCTACATTTTGATATTTTCAATGGCTGACACTTTCCATCAAAACCCAGCATGATGGATTTCCAAAGACCTTTCGCTTTCATTATACCATTATGGTTGGGTACTCTTGCAGAGGTTTACTCAAAATGCATCATCACCACAGTCAGCAATTTAATGTACCTGTGAAAAGGAATCCTGTGATTTTCAGCTGTTCTGATCATTATGGTTACTATCAACAGAACTACATGAAAACATGGAGAAAGGCCTCTGTTATTTGTTATATTTTTTAATATTAAAAAATGGAAGCTTGGAGTTTGCAGTGTGAGTCATTAGCTTTGGACTGTTTGGTTTAACCCCAGCCGGCAACTAAGCACCATGCAGCCACTCGCTCACTCCTCCTGGGGTGGGCAGGAGTATTGGGAAAAAAAAGGTAGAATTCAAGTGTTGAGATAAGAAAAATTTAATAACTAAAATGAACAAAATAAAATGTAAAAACAGCAATAAAATTAGTAAAATACAATAATAATAGTAGTAACATAAAGGCATATAAGAAAAAAAGGGGTGAAAGAAAGCCCAAGAAAAGACAACTGATGCACTATGCAGTTGCTCACTGACTGATGCCCCAGCAGGGATCCCTGCCTCTGGCACCCCACCAGTTGCTCTACTAAGCATATTTGTCCAGGGTGTGGAATATCCCTTTGACTAGTTTAGGTAAGCTGTCCTAGCCATTCTTCTTCCCTGCTTCTTGTGTACTTGCTTGCTAGCAGAGTACCGGAAACTGAAAAGCCCTTAATTTAGAATTAACATCAGTGTGTTATCAACATTATTCTCCCACTAAATCCAAAATGCGGCACTGTACCAGATACTAGGAAGAAAGTTAACTCATTCCCAACTTAAAGCAGGACAGGTAGTCCCTTAATTGTATTTTTCTCTGGTGGCTAAGATTTTATAAATTCTTTAGCACCACAATATCCAAAACATTCAGTCGTGACAAGCTTGATATCTGCCACAGAAGAGCTGAGGGGCCCTGTGTTCAGGTCTAGTGGGTAGGGGCAGACAGGCAAGGGTCCCGTCTCACCAGGCCGGTGCTTTTCGTGGTACGTATGTGGAGCTTATTGTTGTGGAGTCTGGGGTGTATATGCATGCTTGTTGCATGGCCTTCTGTGTGCTATTTCCATAATGGACAGCTGTGCAACATGGACTAGATTATTTTTTCTAGCAAGCTGTAGTCCAAAAGTTGGATATATTAAATGATTAGAGGAATCAGTGTTAAAAGAAATGAAGAAAGACATATCAGATTTATTCCTTATTCAGAAGGAATTATCATCAGTTTGAGAGTTAGCATTTAGAAAGATGGATCCGCATAAAATAAGGGAATGTGATAGTACATTCAGCATTACATTTAGACATCAGCTACCAGACTCCTTACTATTCTTGAGAAGGACTCTAAGAATGACTAAAGTCAACATTTAAAGTAAGGTTCCAGAAAGTGAAAAGGTGTTAACTGGTGATGACAAGCAAGTGAATTTACTGTTTTAAAGTCCTTGCAAAAAAAAGTAGCATAACATAGGAAAATCTGAAAGAAATGTTAGCAAGGAAGAAAACTATTAACTTCAAAAATGCTCAAAAATTATCCCACCCTGCTGCAACCTCCTTTCAGGTAGTTGTGGAGACTGACAAGATCTCCTGTGAGCCTCCTTTTCTCCAGCCTAAATAACCTGAGTCCCTCAGCTGCTCCTCATAACACTCGTTCTCTAGATCCCTCAGCATCTTCGTTGCTCTTTGAATATGCTCCAGCACTTCGATGTCTTTCTCGTAGTGAAGGGCCCAAAACTGAACAGAGGACAGCAACAGGAGGGTGTCCATGTTCTGTCCCAGGCTGCAGGGTTTTACAAGGCATCTGCAAAACAGAATATGTCATTCTTTCAAGGAAAATATCATATGCTGATGGCCTAGTTCTTTCCTGGCTTCCCAGACTGATATTATTACGAGCAGAAGTATTTATGCCATTTACGATACATTAATATGGGATAGTACACATGAACTCTATGCTCTAAGCTATGTTTTAGAAAAAAAATCTTATCCTAAATCATGCTATTCTTTAAATAGAAAATCAATTTTGAAACTTAAAAGCATAGGCATATTACTGAAGAGGATCGCTGGGGTTAGTCTGCTGATATAGAGAGGTTAAGTCAATCAAAAATGATCGTACTGCAATGTAGCAAATGGTCAAATGCCAATTCCTTATACTTCATTTATTCTCTCTGCCTCTGTTAATATCACATTTTTACTCAATAGAATTATTTTTAAGTGAATCCTAATCAATTGTAGTTATAGTTTTTAAGAGTGGTACAGGTTCTTAAGTATTTCTGAAGATTTTTTCATAGGTGATGAGATACTACATTAAACTTAATCCTACTTTAATCATATTTGTTCATTCAATATATTATCAAGTTATTGCAATTTCCTTTTATGATTGGTACTGCTCATTATGTATTTTATACTGAGCACTGTGTGAAAAATTAGATGATAATTAAATGTTTATCAAGCTGTTTCAACTGAATATGCTCAAGCCACACAAGCTATACTAGAGCATGGATGGATGAAGTATATTTTGAAGGGACTGTTAGTTACTACTTCTCATTTTTCTTTACTCACTTATGAACATAGCAGTAAGGTGTTCTGAAAGAAATATTTTAGCTGAGCTTTCCTCTGAATTTTCGAAGACCTGTTGCATCCACAGGTTCAAATTGTAGCAGGATTTGTATTAGGCTTCTACTTCTCATATAGATGTAAGTAAAGTAAACAGAATTATATTGTAATCAGTTTTTTTCAGTGAAACTTTATGCAGGCATTGTTTCTTCTGTGACTATTCCCCTATTTTTTTTATGTAATGTAGTTTTAAATAATACAACGATATTTTAGGAAGCATTTTCCAACCGTATGTTCCTGTGTGCCATAAATTAGAATAACTCTATGACTGCTCTGAATTTTTGCTAAGCTCTGCTCAACCCATGGGCTGTGCTGAGATTGTTTTTTTTTTTTTATTTCTGTTTCTACTCAGGCCAATCAAAGCCAAAATGTCGGGAGATTTTCACTGAAACTCTGTACATAAACCTGAGCTCTATTTCATACTTCATGCAAGGAATATTTCTGTGGCACTTGGTCTCATCTGGAGGACGCTTTTTTTTGCCCTTTCGCACAAAACCAGTAGATTCTGGTATTCAGAACTTGTATATCCTACTGGCTTATAGCACCACAGGTCCAGAAATAGACTCAGGAAAATAACACCACAAAACCATTTGATTGTTAACAGAAAAACTAGCACTGGGTAGGCCAAAGGGCTAGTTTATTATTTGTCTATTGTGACAAGAATAGGATGGCGGAATTTGAAGGAAGATCCAAATTTGATCTCTCTGCTGATGCTATGCTGCAGAAATCTCTGCTAAGGAAAATGTGTAAGTGCAAAGGGAAATAGTAGTTAAGTCCTTTTTTTCAGGTCTGTGCTGAGTAATTGGACTGCTGTGAACTGGAGAAGCATCATCTTCTTGTGTTAAGAGATCCTTGGTCATTATTACACTGACTGTGTTCAGACAATGTGAGTTTATAAATTCCATGGCAGTTTGTCTAGTTTTATACAGAGCAGAAGGAATTCTGCTCTGTCCTTTCCAGTGATGATAAAGGTTGATAATAATGGGAAGCAAAATGGTAGGAGCATGTATGTGCCAGTGTTAATAAGACCATATTCTATGCCATCACTTGTCATTGCTTATCCCAGCTGAGAACAAGACCTTAAAGTGAAAACACATTTAAACTGACTGAACCATGTATTTTGACAAATAGCAACCCAACAGATATTGTACTGGGTATTTATCAAACGTTATCAGTGATGTCTCAGGCAAAAACAGGTATGTCAGCTCTGCTGTTCCACCTTCTGAGGTAACGCTTGTGTGGAGTAGCAGGCAGCAGAAGACACTATATTAAAAAAAAATTAAACCTGAGCACAAATTTAATACAGTAACTTTTTTTTAAGGGTTATTAATACTAGATCAAGTTGGGAATATGCATAGCTGCCATTTGGTTGTTACAAACATTTCAGCTTACACCCATAAACTAATAAATAGATTTGCGAGGCTGGAGACAAAGCCTAGATTTTCAAGGAGTATCTGGATCCGTCTCTGTTATTCTCAGTAATGTTGTCTATCTGTGTTAAAACTGCTTAAAATGGGAAGGTTCTGGTGCTAAAACAAGATTTTAGTAAGGCTTTTTCATACTCAGATTTATGCTAAATAATCAATAACTATATACCAAGAAATAATATCAAGAGAAGCATATAAATTTCTGACTGGCTTTGTATACTCTTGTGTACAGCTTTTTTTTAGCACCGAAGACAGATTTGTTTCTTACAGATGCAAATTGTATTCAAAATTACTAATCCTAATGTAATTAATGGGGAAAGGTTCTTCTGAATTTAGTGACTACGGAATCTAATCTGAATTTTCTATTTGCTTTAAAATAGTTAATTTAGTAAATTATTTCACATAAACAGTAACAGACTTCTTGTTTTCCACACAATCAATAAGGACTTGTGTAACCAGATTAATTAGTTCCAAGTCTTTAATATTTATTCACACCAATGAATAGAGACTACGTTTGAATACAGCAATTTATCTGTTACTGGTGCTGACCTGAAATTCTAGAGACTTCTATTTAGTCAGTGGTTTTAGGAACCAATGTTTTGCACAATGTTCATTACTAAATTTGAATATGTGTTTAGGACATTGTAGATTTTGGTTTATGGATTGCAAATTCTCTTCTTTCAAGATGGTACAACATTTTTTCACTGTTTTATCACAAATTATCACAAATTGATTCACACCATTTTTTTGAAAATTCTTCTCTTAAACATAACATCAGTCATTATAGCAAAGAACTAAAATAGAATAATAAAGCAATACTGTTGCAATATAACAAAATTGTTTGGGTTCATTTCATTTACATATTTCACTGGAGATCTTGAGGTTTTCCCACAATAGCTTGTCTTTATTTAGTCCTAATATATGTATTATTCACTTCAAAAATAATCACAAAAAGTCCATTTTGCTTAGAAACACATTTTTTTATTTTCAGTAGCTTCCACTGTCTACTTTATTCCATTCTCAAATTTAAAATGCCCTTTGGCTGCATTATTCTTTACTGTTTGCCATTATTTCCTAAATTACTGTCATTTGCCAAACTGCAAGTTTTTCTCTAGTTATCCTAATGAATGTGGCCCCGCCCGCCCAAACACTGGCCAAGATCTGTTTATGCCTTTCTGGTTACTTCTCCCTACATTTTTCCAATTTGATCTGTTTACTGAAAGCTTCACTATGAGCCATGCTTTAGCTTATATTCATGAATCATAGGACTTGAATAGCATCTCCGAAAACCCAATTTTTCAGGAGTATGAGTATAAACACTTCCTAACCATAGTAGCTTCTTCTTAATCAGTAACATATTTCTGCAGATGCATTATCCAACTGATATTTTCCATTCCCTGGATGCTGCATTGGAGAAGATCGCTTTCTTTAGTACTTCATAGTGCAAGACATCCCTGAAAAGATTAGCAGAAATTCTGGATTAAGTACAGGACAGATATAGCTTTCTTTGCTCCAAAATGTCTAATAAAAATGCTTCTAATATGCTTATATACAACTTTCTTTGGCACTGGATGTTATTACAACACTAATTGCTACCTCCTAAATTTCATTAATTATTATTGGCAGTGGTTGGAGTCAAAAGTTCATGTTAACGTAGGTTGAGAGATTATAATTTAATAAACTCTGACGAGTTTCTAATTTAAGCAGGAGAAAAAAGCACAGGGCAAAAGAAACAGCATGCAAACACAGCTTACTGAAACATCCTCTTCTGACTGGAGCTCTGATTTTACAGAAGTGGTGAAAAATATGTGTAATATAAGGTATGGCTTCCAGAAAATGTGATCTCAGACAGAGTCTACTTACACTCAGGTTTAGGAGTAAATTAAAGAGAAAGATAAGATAACTTAAATTCAGAATTTCATGCATGCCTCCTACATTATTGCTAGTGTTAAATACCCTTAATATGCTTGGCAATCTTTTCATAATGTGCTGCAGTCTTTGAACTGAACTGTTCTGTGTTTTGCTCTCAAAAGCATGCGTGTGCACCATTTATCCTGTTTCTGTTTTACATGAGCTGCTCTTTTATACGTGTTTTCAATACCAAGATACTGAAATGGGTCATGAAGAGTTTTAGAAATTCAGAAAAATGTATTTGACTGAAAGGATTGTGGCTTTTCATGAAGGTGAGGCAAATAGCAATTTGAAGAAAATGAAACACAAGTCAAAGCTTTGTATTTCTTCATACTATGTTGCAGGACTCCCAAATTAACGCCTTCCATGAAGTAAATTTTTGACTGCTAGAAATAATTTTACTTTCTTATTTTTTATTTTTATGGACCAGGACTGCTTCATTTTGCCTCTGTACTTAGCGCATACCTCAAATGCAATCGGCATAGGCCTCTTGGGGGAGCCTGTCCTTCAGACAGAAAGTCCCTCTTAGCCTCCTTTAGAGATGAAGGAGAGATCAAAATTTGAGCTTCCTCGTAGGTTTTTCCTTTTTCTTCTTTTTGCATAAACAATAGCTGGAGGCTTTTTAAAGTCCTGTTCAACTTAAAAAGCTGTTGAAATTCTCAGGAAAAAAATACTATACAGAGAAAGATAATGAAAGCAAGGGAAATAATGTCAAGACAAATGTTCAGATTGCGGCTTTTTTCTTAAACTGGGGGAAGAGTATGAAAAACTATTTATTTCAAAAATAAAATGAATTTAAATTGACATGGAGTTGCTAAAATATGCTCGTTAACTAAATGGAAAATTATTTTTCGTAAAACTTTTTTTTCCCAACATACAGTTACTTTCCTGGGACAAGGACTACTCTGATCTGAGCACCTTTTTTTCAAAACTAATATATAGCTGCACCGAAGTTTGATCTCAGTGAATCAAATAATTCTGTTCTACCTTCTGGCATGCAGAGGCTTTTTTCCCCCCTACTTTAGTGCATCTGCAGTCCTGGCACAAAATCCTATTGTCTTCAGAGGAAAGTATGAATTACTGCCACTGTTGCCCAGATGCAGGAAAGACAGGATACAAATTCTCCTTAGAATTACAGAGATTCCAAAAGCAGAAAAGGGAACACAAGAGTGGGTATTTTAAATAAATTTCTTTGCCTTGATTTAGGTTCAGACTTGAATACTTGTTTTAAGCCAAGGCTTTTTCACATGAGAAGTACAAATAGTAGTGAAGGAGTGAAGGGTGCTGTTCTACTTTTTCTAGATATATCCAAAGCGGGCAGGTAAAAAGTAAAAATGGTTTATGGCTTATTTCCTCTTTGGTCTCAGCAGGACTGGCCTTTTAGGAAGCACTGTGCAGAGACTGGAGTCCCTCAGGCGTATTCCTGTCCCTTTACCCAGATACAGATGAATCTAATACCAAACCCCAAGGAGTACTGATGGAAGAGCTGCTGTTGTCACTGTTATGCCCCCACAAAATGAAGAAAACTGTAGAAAGAGTTAGCCAGACCACCCACCACCACCTAAATCACTGTGACTGTACTAGGTTAATCTTAATTCACTTAAATTCAGCCCATGTCTTTCTCTCCCTTTAAATCAAGATAAGCAGAGGAAGCAGATGGAGGCTGTTTATTGTAATTAGGTGCATTTTAGCAATGCATGAGGCATTGCAGGCTGTGGAGGAGGAGGACATTGTGTGCAGGGCTAGGGAAGTGCAAGTTCACTGCCCTCATGTCATGTGCTGGTTTTAATGGTATCAACACTGGTCAACCCTGGTATGGATAGAAAAGGTATAGTTTTGCTGTGAATGAAAAAAATGCAAACTTTACAGTAGTAGATGCTCACATCAGCTTACAACAGGTAACTTTTTCTCCAGAAACGTTTGTAAAGCTTCAAAGCTGCACTGAGACCTTGGTCTCTTTGAAACCCAGCAGCGTTCTGTCATGGTCTCCAGTGTCAGCGGGTTTGCCTGGTGGGCATCCCCTGCAGAGGTGCCGGAAAACACCATTTCATTCATCTCCTGAGAGTCTCCCTGAGTCCAACACAAACACCTAATTGATGCATCTCTTCTTGTAATGCATTAAATTAAATGGGTCAGGAAAAAGTTTGAAATTTTTAAAGTCATTCATTTTCCTGGTCTTCTCTGTGACTTCTGTCTCTGTGCTCTTCTAGAGCAGGCACTGTTTGTCCAGCATTTTATGTCTTCTGCCAGAGCTGTCAACACTTGACAAATTATGCAGAGTATTAGTAAACTTGTAGGGCTTTTACACTGGACAAGATCATTTTAACAGGAATTTTTAAGTCTGATGGACTCTTAGTAATTGTATTTCTGAAGTTAGGTCTGGTGTGTTTATTCACCCTTCTGGTTTCCTCTGCACTCAATAGAGAGAAAGATAGAACATTTTATAAACCCTTTAAGCTTACAGTTATTCAAAGGAAATCTTTTAAATTCATCGACAGTAGTGCAGTAGCACTAACAAGTGTTTTATTAAAGTAATATTTAGACACAAAGAAGTTTGTGCCACTTTAAGCTAATGAAAGCTATATACACTTAATAAGTTACTGATAGTATATATATGACTGGAAATTGAAGAGCTTAGTGTTTGTTTATTGCCTAATAAGTTAATTACTCATTTTCCCTTATGTTAAAGTACCTTTAATGCTCTGAAATTCTCAATCAGAATGGCAGCTGTATCTTTAGTTGTCATCGAGTTGAATAGAAAACAAGCACTAAAGTGACACAGATGCTTTTATAACAACTACAAAATTGCTCTCCTTTATCATTACCTATACAAAATGAACATTTTCCCTCTTACAAGGAAATTGTAAGTATCTAGGTTAAATGGAAGAGGATAGTTAATAGCAGTGATAACCACACGTGTGTACCCTGAGAAGTGTCTTTTCCTAAGGGACTGCAACTCATGTTTTTGGTTTGAAATGCCATTCCTCAGACCCAGAAACACTTCTACACCCGGGATGACTCACATTAGTAAATGTAAATCAGATATAGTTGGGATAGATCTGCAGTGGGAGGAAGCCAAGGTAACTCCACGGATTCTTAGAAACTACGCCTTGGGGTCACGGAGGATCTGGCCCATTACTCATCATGGCAACACTGGAGACACGAATTTAAACTGGGCTGGATCTGATCCCATGAGACTTTGCTTGACGTAGATCTGTGCTTCCTCTTCCCATGTAACAAATTCTCATAACTGATTCATATTTTTGCAGTGTGTTAGGAAAAACAAAACTGACAAAAATGTTATTTTGCAGGCATTGTAAAAAAATCTCAAACACATGTGCCCTATTCCATTATGTATTTCCCCCTGCTGAAAGTCTTACTTCATGTGTGGGTTTTGCTCCTCAACTTGGAGAGTGGGGTAGTTTTCCCCTAGTAACTGTATTATAACATTAAACTAACGAGTTTGTGTTGTAAGGTTAACATTTAAAAAATATTTTTTAATTTCATGTTTTCTATCCTTTTGTATTGATAGTCTTTGTCATGTTAAATCGGGGAAAAATAATTAAGTACATACATTAATTTTACGAACGTAATTTTATTTTATTTTTAAAAAATATTTCATTAGTTATTTTCTTTTATACCAGGGAACCTTTGTTCAGAAAACCCTGAACTGCTTTGTGGATAACTAAGTAATACTGGGTGTTAAAAAAAAAAAATAAGAGTAGTTTATCCCTCGGACACTATCATAGACAATATCTCGATACTCTCTGAATATACATCAGTACAACATTTGGAATTTTCATAGCTTTAAACTTGGGATAAAAGTTTTCAGCAGAAATGAGACTTTTAGGAAAAGTTAGTTATAAACTTCATCTGCTCTCTCAAACCCTCATGCTGACCTCTGCTCTGAAATAGTGCAGAGGAGTCAAAATTCTCATCCTTCTCAGTCACAGGACTTGCGCCAGGAGCAGCACCTGCAACGACCTTCGATTCTGGAGACGTGGGATGTGACTCCTTTCCTAGAAGTTTTATCTCTGCTTATTGAGTGGTGAGCCCTGAGCACATATTGAGGTGCAACACTTCAGGGGAATGTTGGAGGACTTGTATAAAATTATAAGTGTTTGGAGCTCTTCTTTGAAACACTAGTGAATATTATTTATATTATTCAGCAGTTAAAGGAATTTACCAGTTAAAGAAAACATTTGAAAAACCATTAGTTATGAACTCAAAACAAATGAAGCAAAGGAAACATTATGGTGGTTTTGGCTTAGCATACCTAAATTGTTTGTTTCCCACATATTTTACAGGCACTGTCTATATTTTTTTAAATATAATATTTTAATTTTACATTTAGAGTTTTCTCTGTGCGCCTACTTACTGTGATTACAATTTCTAGCAGTTAGTCATAATATTCCAATCTGTTAACTTTGTAACTTCTTTCCCTCCTACTTCTTCTTCGCTTTCTAAGCTATGTTGTAAAATTCATAAAGCTGATAAATTAAAATTACAGATATTTTGCACTTGAGCTGGAGACTTTAGGTATGACAATTCACTTAATATGAAAGGTATTAAATACTTTACCTTTATGAATGCCATATTCCTCCCTCTCTTCCTCTCTCTCTTTCAGCCATGTAAAACAAAGATATTTTATTCATTTTAGTTTAAATATTTGAAACCATTATTTCTGTACACACATGGAAATTATTTTTCCAATACTTCTCTAGTGCATTGTCTTTAGTTTAAAAGGAAACAAATGTGGTGGAAAAATAATGTAAGATTCATGAGAAAATTTCATTTCAAACTTTGTGTGGAGGTTTTGCTGTCAATGAATTAATGCACTGACTGCACTGCCCCCTTCCCACCCCTGTCTAAGACCTGATCTTAAATCTCAGTTTTGATAAGTAGTAAAATGTATGATGGTTCCAGCTGAGATCCCACATTTGTACACCTCATAAAAATGCCAATCAATTAGGAATAGCCAAATTGTGATCTTCCAGCCAAGCCTTTGTCAGAGCTGAAATGCAGTGGGAAATGTGAAATCTCCTTGGTCTACCCCTGGCGTCCCTCCTCCTTCAGTTCTCTTCTTTTCCTTGAGACGTCTACAGGGCTGTAACACCTCAGAGAAAAAAAACCCAACTGATTAATTCCATTACTTAGATGAATGCTAAATACACTTGCAGTGTTCAAGCAAATTTATCAAGAATTTAATGAGACTTTGGAAGAGAGTTCTAGAAGAGCATTATATTTTTCTTCTGTTTACTATTTTTTTCTAACTGCTTGCTTTGGTCGCGCAGCAGGCAGACAACACAGGGCGTGCATATCAGAAGGGCTTTGCAGGATGTGTCAGTATGTCCTGAGGTACAGCTGCTCTATCCTCTCAGTGATACCGACACATCTTTGGGCCTCTGGTGTTTATGATTGCAGTGTTAAATTACCTATTTTTATAGCCATGTTGTTTTATGAATATTTCATTTTATGCAAAATACTTG
>NW_009714242.1:131793-139882 GCF_000703405.1 Apaloderma vittatum | reverse complement strand
CCTGCTGAAGTCAAAAGTACCTATTCCATATTTTTAGCTTTGGTTGCTAAAAGACAAGTTCAAGTGTTTCAGATACTTGACACATGAATGCTAATTTATACCCAGCTTCTAGCTGTGGGATTGATTTGAAGACTTATTTTTTTATATAATTTTACCTTGTCTTTAGATGTTAGAAAAGTTTTCCATACTTCTCTTTCCCACAGTTCTGAATTTTAATGAGTAACTGCAGCAATTATTGTGGCATTTCTACATCACTTCTATACAGTATAGAAGTTGGAAGGCAGAAAGAGCAGGGGTAGAAATACCTGGGTGGTCCTTTTTGGAATTTAATTACCTAGATTATATTTGTTATAGTTTTGTCTCTTTTTATCTTTTTTAAAGCTTTGGGTTTTTTTGTTTCTCTGATATACTCACACATCAAATTAAATGAATGAATGAATGGATTAATATAGCAAGTTACAAGAAGTCAAATTCACTTTCAAAACCATAAAGTGTCATTGAAATCTGTCATGTTGTGGTGAGTAATGTCCTTTTGTAGCCAAAAAAGAATATAGATTACTTTTTGCTACAGACATGTAAGAGAGCATTGGTGGCTCCTACAAGCTCCATTTGTGGAAGAAAATAGTTGGTGCTGAATCTTCAAGACAAATTTGTTCTTGTTTGGTGCAGGAATTTTCATTTATGGGTTATAATACTAAAGAAAGGAAACTTGGCTGCAATCTCCCAGCGAAGAAAACGTTTGGTAACAAACAACTGGAACCTGTGAGTCTGTCATGCTGCTATAACCAGTTAGTGACAACCCCTTCTGGTAGCTGCATCTGATGCTACTCTGCCAGCTCGTTCTTTCCGATATTTTCAGTGCTCCACAACACAAACTGATTTGAGGGCAAATGTTGCCAGCAAGTTCATGTTTTGATATTTCTGAGCATGCATCAGTAGCATCCCCTACTCAGGGCTATTGATCCAGCTGTATTGATCCATGCATCAGGCTTCAAAGAGTCCTGTTCCCATCAGTGCGTATCTTTGGTAGATTAAATGAGATGCTTCATAAGAACGGTATCCATAGACCAGCCTGGTTTTCACTGTTATGGGTCAAGACCTACTTTCAGCTTGTCTCCTTCATACACCAGTCACCAGGTCTTGGCGCTGTGGCCTGTGGTCACCTGTGTCTGCAGGGCCTCCAATTTGATAGTGTCCGTAAAGAGAAAGCAGCTGCTTTTATAGGTCATTTGAAGTCTGTATCCATTTCAGACTATACATGTGCCCTGCCATGTTTAGGTATACATATTTAGCTATACATGTATAGGTATAGATATATAGGTACACAAGGATAAGAAAGACAGAGAACATAAATAGAGGCCATGTACTGATTTGGCCCCTAAAGGTACTGCATGATTTTTCCATAGAAGTGCACTGAGAAAAAGTTAGAGCTCATAACCTCCCATCTACCCTTTGTGTTTGAAGTCTGGCGTTCTGGTTTGTGCAAACACCCTAAAGTGCGCCCATCAAAGTATCTAACATGCTGTAGAGAGGGTATCCTGTGTTACAAAGTGCTACTTGCTGTTGGAAATTTCTGTGGCACCTCTCAGAACAGTACTTTCACAGCGTAAAACATCGTAGCTAGGTCATGCTGTGTTTCCTTTATGCACCATCAGAGCAAATATGCTCCCAAGTCAGATGAGATCTTGATGATAAAAGCAGTTCTCTGTAATCTTCTCATCTGGGCAGATATTGATGGGAACAGGTGAAGTGTTGGGGGATGACTCATATTTTCAGTGCAGATTCTAAGTCTGGTGCTGAATAAAACATTGCTGTTGTTTGCTTCATAGTACCAAGAGTAGAATTCTTCATTCTTTCCAAAAATGACTTGTCTCTCTGTCTCTTGTCAAAGTTATAACTTGAAGCCCAGAACTGCAAAGATAAAAAGAAATTGAAAAATCGCATGAATATGATGTGCTAAGGAAGGACAGTGCTCCATGTTATGGGGTTTACTTGGGGGTAAGTTTTGGAGGTGAATTTATTCCAAACTCCATATTAGCATAAATAAAACCTTTTTTTTTTCCTTCGGGATTTTAAAACTTTCCACAGGTTGTTTTGCCGGTGATGACTCATGTTCACTAAGGGAAGGTAGGGAGAGATAAGAAGAGTGGACTGAGAGTAAAGAAGATGATTTCCATTTCTGTAAAGTGCAGACAGTGGGGGTCTTTTTAATTTATTTGTTTAGCAGTTCTGTCTGCATAAATTAGCTAGGATGTCTAAAATGATGCACCTTTTTGCCTTTTGTCTCACTCTTTAAACTCCCTCCTTGCACTGTCAATGTTTAAATTGTAATATAGGCTAAATATTTCATAGACAAGATGATCCAAACCCTTTTCTTAAGTATGTTTAGTGATTTCTGCTACATTTACCAAAGACAGTCCTACGTACCCACCCATTTAGTGACAGAAAAGTCTTAAGTTTCCTTTGACTGGAAGTAATCTCCTGTTGAATCCTGAATAGGATCAATAAATGTATTTTTAATGCACAGGAGGTTTCTTTTTATTTAAGAAGCAGATTCGTAAAATATTTAGCATCCTTTCCATTCTCTGGTGAAATACTCGCCTAGTTTTTTGTGGTACATATTGACCTTGGTATTATTGCAGACTGTATTTCTATTTTGTTTCATAGTAAGAACACTGAAAAGAAATGGCTGCTTATTAAACCTATCTGTTGCGGAAACATAAAAAGATAGTATAATGTTAATATACAGCTGGTTCTCCAGGGAAGACCTCAGAGAATAGCTAAAATCAACAACACCATTTTGAATTGCATCAGCTAAGAGTCTGACCCATCCTCTCAAATGAAATTACACAGCACTTGCAAAAAACGTCTCTGAAGAATTCACTGAAGACTCCCAGGAAACCCCACACAGGCAGGCTACTTAAGCTTTTGTTCTGCAAACCGTCATTGATGCAAATAATACCACTGAAGCAGATAATTTTTATTACTGGGTTTAGGCCTGGGTGTCTGATCACCTGAATGAAGCAGCGAGGCTTGGGCTCTTCAGTCTGAAGGGTGAAGAATTATCCCAGTATAAAGTCCACAAAAGAAACTCCTTTCATCTTGCCTCCACCCTTCCAGCGAAGATTTTATTTAGTAGGTTGATTGGTTTTACACTGTTTTGCGGCTCTTCTTTGTTAATGAGCAGAAAGTAGCTGATCTCACTGGTTGTTGGAGCTCTAAGGAACACTGCTCTTTCCTCTGTTCTTTTCCTGCCATCCGTATGTTCCTAGTCTCAGTTGAGATTCACATATTCAGTTGACTGAAAGCTTGGGTTTTTTTATTTTTCTGCGATAACCAGAAAGAAGAAGTAGCAGAGGAAGCAAAGTATATTTATGGCTCTTAAATGCAGAAAAACAGGTGCTAACTGCCAAAGTTTTCAGAGACGATCAGCAAAACTTTGTAGCCAGAGGGTCTGCTGAATGTCAGAAACTACCTCTGCCTCATGAAAACCTCTGCAGAAGTTTGAAAAAAGAAGTGTTTCAGAAGTCTGAACATGTCTACTGTATCTGCACAGCCTGACCTTCAAGAATTCATGTTATGCCAAAAAATTATACTTCCAAAATTGTCTTGTTAGGAGTTTCTCTGCAAAAAGGTGCAATTCACTTCCTCCAAAGTATTACAATAAATGTGCTAACAAGACACCACAGTCCTCCTGGGACTTGACCCAAGACCTATCTAACTGAACAGACATCTTTCAGAGACTCCAAAGCCAGAAAGAAACACTGCATCACCTAAACTTTCTATGTCGACCAGTCAAAGGACTTAACTCTTTTAATTCTCTGCTGAAATAGTGAGGTGCATTTTTACTAAAACATAGCTTTTCCAGAGAAGCCGCAGGTATTCCTCTCCCTGTTTCTTTCTCTCTATCATTTTAGTTTTCAGCTTCAGTATTCATGGCAGCTGTGGACTAGGTGATATCATCCCACTTTTAGGAAGCTATACTATCTACAGCAATCAACGTGTACTTTAATGAATTCCTTGTTTATGCTGGTGTAACGGGTAATATTAGCTACAATGGGATTTCTCTACAGCTGGTGTCATTCTGCAGAAGGCTTTTGATGTCGGAACTACAGTGATTTTACACATCAGTATCTGTTCTATCCTATATAAATGTAATAGCAGAGTCCTAACAGGACAAGTACCACTTGAGAAGATACCATGAGACCTTTTCTTCTTCCCTTTTTGTTTCTACTGTCATCTGCCATTCATTCGTGCTCTGATATTGCTATGCAGTGATCTCTGTATTTTTTTAAAACACCACAATAAGCTGTACATCACTTTTACTGATGATGTGGATGACTATGACTGTGTTTTGTAGTAAAAAAGGAATTACATATGGCACAGCTGGATTTACGGTGAGATGAATATTGTGCTTTACTCTGTTTGGGTGAATGCTAAGTTATGAGTCTGAAGGTCAATTGATCCCAGAAAAGGATTGCGGAGTCTGAATGTCAGAATGATCTATTCCAGTCTCAGATCCCAGCTGTAACATGTGGAGTGAGGGAGAAATCATGTTCTGAAATAGCAATTTGTTTTCCATTACGAAGCACTTGCAGGGTGTTTTTCACTGTGTGGGATATCCACTGGCCTCAGCACTGCTCCATCTGATGGTGTTTTATTGCTAGGATTGGGGAGGAAGAGAAGTTCCCCTTGATTTCCCACATAATGGATATGTTGAACACCATCTATTCCTTTTGGTCTGTGACACTTTCAAACTGAGGAATTGTGTTGAGTAAAGTGAATTGCAGTTAATCTGAAAATTAAGATGCCTGACCCTGTACTAGAAAATCTCATCTGTCTCTTGCTTGGTAACCTGTTCTTTAAAAACATATTGGATATGAGAAAAGAAAGTGCTGAACTCCTTTTCAGCAGTTTTAGCTGCTATATTTAGGCATCGCTGTATCTTCCACAATGGAAATAGCTCCCTTAGGCCTATTGTTCCTGGGTATGGTATGTGTTGGGATTTACCAGTTCTGAGTTACGCGATAGTCAACATGATAGGCAGAGGAAGAGTTTCAGCCACGGGAGAGTCTGATAAGTGCCATGGAGATTACATGGCACTTTTACCTCTGGAAAAGTTTATGTAATGGTAATTACTGAGGAATAAGATAGAGAAAAAAAATCCTCTTTTTATTTCAAAGTGTGTAGAGTTCTTGTAAAGGAACAGGGTTTGCAGTACAAAGTTGGTTATATTTCTGAGCTTCTCATCAAGACAGTAATTATTTTCTTCAAATAATAATAATAATCCAGCCCTCAATTTTTCATCTATGTTATGCATACATGTATCTCCTGTCATAAATTATCACTGGTACCATGAGTTTTGTTCCTGTGTAAGTAGTAGTGGCATCATAGACTACTTTAACAGGTCCCTACTTTCTCCTGTAAGTATATATTTATGGGTGTTTTATGAAGTCTTTATTATGGGTAGCGCTTGAGGTGCTGTAGAGACTTCCTGTATCAAGTCTTTAGAAAAGCAGACTGACAGTGTCCTACTTAAAAAATATTTCTTTTATGAGCAGTCAGGCAAACACTTAGATATATGTGTGGATCACAAAAACAAGTGAAACTACTGATTCAAGGGATATTTTCAGTTTTCTGAGGAAGGGTAAAGTTCATATATTCTTCAGTTAAATCTCTGCTCTATGCATACACCAAGAACTTTCAGTTTGTTTCCCTTTTACACATTCTCGTTAGCTTTTATTTTACTTTCCCTGTTGTATTGTTTGTGAAAACCAAAACAACTTTAAAAACAAATGAAGGAAGAAAGTGAAGACGTGGTCCAATTTCTAAGGTTTCCTTCACAACCTCTTATGCTTAGTGTTGCTGTTTAGTGTAGCTTCTTTTAGCACCATCATTCTAGGGAAACCTCATCTGCCAAAACTTCAAACGCCTTTTCCCAGCTACACCCAAGACGTAAGATCACTTCTCTGTTGCATTCATCTTTTCTTTAATACTCATTATTTTCAAATGTTTTCTTTCTTAGCAAATTCAATCAGCCCCTGAGTTTAGGTACTTATTAAATCCACCTAAGTGGCTTAAATTATATATCTGCTTGTATGTTTTCCTGGCTCACACTCTAGTTTCTTTGAGTTGTTAGAGAAAGCATAGGAGGGGGATAAAAGAAACATAATCTCAAACTGAAAGAAGTTATTCAGTTCCTTCACCAAAGAAGGAACCGAAACCCCTGAGAATGTGCCTATTTGACTTTCTAGAGCACCTGCGTTTGCCTCAAAGTGCTCTGGTAATCGATAGATTAATAGCAATGCTCCTGGTCTTCAAGGTATTTTCATAGATAAATGCAGGCAGGATCAAAGTTTTGTGGCCAACCTTCAAGCAAGAAAATAAATCTCTTAACAAAAAAAAAAAGACCAATCTCTCACTTTTTTTTTTTTCCTTCAGCAACATACAAAGTTTAGTAGAGACAAAGGGGAGGCAATTCCATTGTCTGTTTCTTTTTTTCTCTGCCACACCACTAAATCTATTTCTTAAAAATAACATTTTCCTTTTTCCACATTAAGGAAAAGCCCAAACCTCTGCAATTGGAATACCTAGACATATTCAGCTGAACTGAACTATTTAATCAGAAAGAGAGAAGACATTATTTAGGAAAATTTAAACCCCATTCCTAGAATTAAATTTAAACAGATTTCAAGCTGTTTAAACCTTTTCAATCTTTTCAAAGCCATGTATCAAAACAGTTTTAGGAAATGTGAAATAGGCTTTTTAAATGTTGTTTGAAACTTTCACCTGATTAAAGTTCCGACAGATTTGACTTCAATTCATTACAAATTTTGGTGATATTAAAACAGTTTTCAAGTGAGTAAATGATTTTTTTGTGGAAAGGTTCTTACAGCTCTCATGACCCGCTTAAATTGCGAGGTCTGTGGGGCGAGAGCTGCTTGTGCTGCATAAAGACAATTAGTGTCTGAAGAAGTAATGTGATGTAAATAATAAATGACAATATATCCTTCCATTTTTTAATGGAACATCACCCCTTTTTGGGTGACCCAGGTTGCCAAGAAGGCCAGTGGCATCCTGGCTTGTATCAGCAATGGTGTGGCCAGCAGGACCAGGGCAGGGATTGTCCCCCTGTACTCAGCACTAGTGAGGCCACACCTTGAATCCTGTGTTCAGTTTTGGGCCCCTCATGATAAGAGAGACAGCGAGGTGCTGGAGCATGTAGAGAGAAGGGCAACACCACTGGTGAAGGGCCTAGAGAACAAGTGTTATGAAGAGTGGCTGAGGAAACTGGAATTGTTTAGCCTGAAGAAGATGACGTTCACAGGAGACCTTATCACTTCCTACAATTACCCGAAAGGAGGTTGTAGAAAGGTGGGATTTTGTCTCTTCTTCCATGCACTCAGCAATAGGACAAGAGGAAATGGCCTCAAGTTGCACCAGGGGAGGTTCAGATTGGATATTAAGGAGAAGTTCTTCACCAAAAGCGTTGTTAATGTTGGGACTCAGTGATCTTAAAGGTCTTTTCCGACCTAATAGAGTCCATGATTCTGTGGGGCTGCATCTCCATGATCACGGGGCTGGCTATCTAGCTGCCATAAACCCCATCTGAACCCCAGGCTCAGGAGGGCCAGGATGGGCTGCTGGAGTGTAGATAGGGGCCCGGCAGGAGCTTCAATCTTCAGAAAGGACAAGAAGGACCCAGGTAACTACAGACCAGTCAGCCTCACCTCCATCCCTGGAAAGGTGATGGAACAACTTAATGTCAGCACTGTCTCTGGGCATATCAAATATAAGAGGGTCATCAGGAGCAGTCAACATGGTTTTGCCAAGGGGAAGTCATGTTTGACCAACTTGATAGCTTTTTATGAGGCAGTAACCAGGTGACTAGATGATGGCCGTGCAGTGAATGTGGTTTATCTGCTTTTCAGTAAAGCATTTGACACGACTCCCACAGTATCCTTGCAGCTAAACTGGTGAATTGGGGTCTGGATGATCAGGTAGCATGGTGGATTGTGAACTGCTTGAAGGAAAGAAGTCAGAGAGTTGTGGTCAATGGGACAGAGACTAGTTGGAGGCCTGCATCCAA